>NC_036251.1:22474415-22517622 GCF_002742605.1 Olea europaea var. sylvestris
GTATCAAAATGTCGTCTTGAAAAAAAAAATCGATTAAATTCTTCTTGTTAAATGGAGTGGAGGTTACCTTCCATTTCTTGTTAAGAAGAGCAAATGAAAAGAAGAAACCATTATCTGTCACAAGTTGCAGTTTATAGTGAATTAGTGAGCAAGAACCTATGAACGTCCATAATGGATGTTACATCACAGTTTTAAATCAATCAAATCCACATCAAAGCAGTTGACAGTTTATTTGAAGTTTGCTCTTGATTCCTATTTTATTCTCTAGTCTTATGCTGATCCAAGTTGAATATCTAGGCCTATTTGCTTCAACTTTCCTAATGGTCCCCCAAAGAATTATGACAAAAACAATCTTAAAGTAGAGTGAAAATGGAGTTAGATTTCATGCACGTTTCCTACTTACCTATTGAAATCATAGTTTTAAATCAATCAAAATAAATCACGAATCCAGAACTAAGTTTCCTCTTCCTCCAAAGTAGTCTAAAACATTAGTGAACCTTCAGATCATGCTCGGTATAAATACCAACAAGATTTTTAGTTTTGTTTTCTTCTTTAATACAGTGCACATCTCTACTGTCCTTAACAAACAACCCATTTTTTTTATGAAGCATTGATAACTCCAAGGAATGAGAATGATTTTCCAGGGAAAAGTCTGGTTATTATGGGAAGATTTCAACAAGAGTTGCGAACTTGCTTTATAATTGCTTCCTTGGTTTCTAAATTTTGACTCCAAGGAATTGGAATGCTACCACAGTGCTTCTGTGTAACAAACACTTTCTAAAGCATCCAAAACCATATTAGTTAACTCTCTTGTAAAAAGAAAAAACAAACAAAACCGAAAGATCTGTACAAGTTCGAGAAATTGGCATGTTAGTAAACTTCAGGTGCCTGTATATTGGCTACTGGTCCTGTGCTCATTGAATTCATTACTTTATAGGTATAACGTGTTAGAAACTATGAAGTCGAATGAGATTGAGACAGGAACACCAGAAGAAACTTCTGAAATTAAAAAAAAAAAAAAAATGTTTACAAACAGCCGAAAGTTAATTTGAACGTTGCTTCTGATTTTCTATTTTATTCTTTTGTCTTGCGCTGTTCTAAGTTGAATATTTGTCCAGTGAGTTGACTTGGCATACTTTAGTCTAAGGCAGCTATTCAAATATTGAACATGGAATTTAACTGCAAGATTTCTTCAGCAATATAAAAATCTTTCTTTTCGGAAACATTAGGCCTAATTGCTTCAACTTTTCAACGGTCCCTCAAAATGAATTATGGCACAAAAAATCTAAAGTTGTTCCCTTCTACGAAATATACCAAATTAAACACTTTCTCAATTTCTATCTTTCTCTTCTACCATGAGAAGGAAGATGAAGCTTGAAGCAGTCAAATACAGGGTGGTTGATGTTTTCTTATATAAGAATGCTAGTTGTAGGAAAGATATGGATTTCTTTATTGATAATATCAGCTTTTAGGTTCTGTGTTGAAATGTTGTTCAACATTCAAGAAAAAATGAAATGGTATAAATAAATATGAAGAAAAAACCTAAAAAAGGTATTAGAGGTAAAACCTTTTTCTATGTTGTCGCATAGATTTATACTATACAGTCGCATGGCCTATTGCTGGGAATTCTCGAGCCTCTTTGGGTTGTTCTATGCGATCGCGTAGATTTATACTATGTAGTCACATAGGTATATAAAATTGACCATTGGAGGTCAGTTTTCTACCGTTACAACTCCTAATTGTGGTTGCTTTTCAACCTATCTCGGCACCAATTCATGCACATTAGTGGTGGCCTATATATAGGTGATGCATTTCAAGCCAAAAATAAATGAGAAATATTTGTGATCCATATTCATTCCATATCAAAGATCAAATTCTTGATTCACATTCATGCTCTTTTCTTCATTGTGTTATTAAAATTTTAGAGGGCCGCACTTGTGCTTTAGTGCTAGATCCTTTACAAGGCTTGATATAATCTTACGAACGTTTGCCAAAATCCTTAAACATCTCAATCAATCTCAAGAGGAGACAAATATAGTTTGAGGATAATGATTACGCATTCGAGCCTTCGATCTTATTCTTATCAAGTTTCTGGTGTTAATTATTTTTGTTGTTGCATTATTGTGATATTATTCTTATCTCTACTCCATTTCTCCTCCATATTTTCCAACATTCTATATTTTTTTGAAATACCATTTTTAATGCTACACTTATAGCTTTATAAGGATGATATTTCTTTGGTTCGTTGAGCATTCTATGAAGGTAAGGTAGTAATCATGAGGCAAGAATAGACATCGATAAGTTACTCCAGATCTATCTTGGTTTAGGTTGATGATCTAACAGTAATCTTTTCATATGTTTTTCCGCCATTTTTCACGAAGAACTGTAATTACAAAAAGATAAAGAGCAAACTCAAAAACTCTATATCTGCCCTTAAATTGCATGAATCCAACTTTCTCATTGCTGAATTTTAATTACTCCGGTGGCTTTTTTGGACTAATACATCATACTTAATGTTTGTCATACTTTCCCGCGTAGATTCGTTCCCCTGCTGCAGTTCTTGAGTATATGTTGACAGTAAGCATCTTTTTTGCTAAAAAAATTCTTCATTATGCTTATGGCTGGCTCTTACCAAAGAAAATTACCCGATAATTTAGGTAAAGATTCCATAATACTTCCATTACATATTTGAGAATATTGAATTAGATTTTCCTCTGATTGGGGTAACAATGCCAATTGCCACATGATCAGTAGATTCTGGTTCATTTCACATTTGCCTTTATTAATAGAAATTCCCAAAAATGCTTAATTTAAACAAAGACAATCTATTATTGAATTTCAATCACTCAAAGATATAATTACAGTTCACAAGACCAAAAAAAAAAAAAAAGTGCAAAAGCAAACAATACACACTTATAAAAATAATTCTTCCAATCTGTCCTCAGAATTTCCTAAAGGTTTTCCAAAGTGTCTCAAACTGATTCACACATAATACAAAATTCCAAAACAAATTTTGAAAGAACCAAGGAATTGATTCTAAATGCAAATACAAGTGAACCCTAAAAGCAACTTAGAACTGAAAAGAAGAAGCCAAAACTGATTTTAAATGCACTGTGCATACATTAAAAAGAAGAGCAGTGCTTAATCACTCACACATCTTAAAACTTCTTAAACGGAAACTGTCGAAATTCTGGGTGTACCATCAATTGAAGAAGTGATCTGTGCTGTTGAGCAATAATTTGGAACCCACCAAACTCTGAGACTTTTGTCAAGGCTTCCACTATAGAGCATGAATCCACCCCCTACTCTGGTTGGAGATGCCTGCAAACATTTAACTGGTCCTTCATGGCCTTTAATGATCATAGTTCTAAATAAACTACCATTGATCTCTCTTTTCCATATACTAATACTTTTATCTGCTGATCCACTGCACAAGAACTCCCCCATTAGGCACATACACAAAACTGCCATTTTATGAGCTTTCATCTCACAAATTACTCTCCAACTATCGAAATTCCTGTTCCCCAACCATCCCATAATATAACCATCCGAACCCCCTCCATAAACCAAACTTCCATCTTCAGATACAACTATAGAATTCAGTGAAATATCCCTATGCCCCTCCAATATTCCCTTAAGAGAATGCGTGTTCCTCACCTCCTTTCCCCAGGCCTTGATCTTCCCATCTGCTGATGCAGAATACACAATCCCATTGGATGCAACTAGCCCGTTTATAGCGTCATCATGGGCTTTTATTGATTCCAAGCACTTGAAATCCGACATCCTCCAAACCTTGAGAGTCTTATCCCATGATCCGGAATAAATTAACCCGTTGGAGACAGCCAAGCAAGAAATACTATCAGAATGTTCGATCCACAAACGCTTGTGATGTCGCCTCGTTTGCACGTAATTGCTTTGCTTCATGAACTTTCCCAAATAGTCTTTAGTTGTGGGAAGAGTGTCAACAAGTCTGAACAAATTTTCAGAGTTTCTTGAAATCTTCCACACTCTAATTCTACTATCTTGATGTGCTGTAAACACTTTGTTCCCAGCAGTGACGAGGGCCTTAACCGAGCCCTCTCCTTGTCCAAACTTTGTGAATTGCCTCAAGTCAGGCTGTTGCCAGACTATGATGTCCTTTCCCTGTGAAGCACTTAATATAAATTCTCCACATAAAGCCAAGCAAGAAACTGATCCAATGTGACCTGATAAATTTGCTAACAGTTTATATGAGTGAAAACTCGATGCGGGCACGTTCAGAATCTTGAATTTAAGATCTTGAAAGTCATATCTAAACGATGTCGCTGGACTTTCATCCGTGTCACTGCTTCTTCCGCTGCTGCTACTGCTTGGCGTTGAATATAGCAATGGAGTCGAGAAAGGAGTATCCGGAACCGGATGCTTAACTGTATGAATCATTTTTCCGATTGATGAAAACTCTATATGGGTCTTTCTCTATGCTCAAGATAAAAAAGATTCAAATTAAGATTGATCAAGAAAGATATGTGAACAGAGAGACATTGAGGAAATTTCTTAAAGGAATTCAAATAAGGAAGCAGGCAGCTATATAATTAAATTGATCGTGTATATAATATGCAAAAAGAAAGAGAGAACGGGATCGGAGCTGGAAGAGGGCAAGAAAGTAGAAACGCGGAATTCTTGGAAGAGAAAGTTTTTTGTTAAAATAAAGCGTGTTGGAGTTGGAAAGAAGGGGTGGGTTGAGAGGGGTGAAGGGGGGAGGTGCAACGGCTAATTTGACATGAACAAACCTACCAACTCTTGAAAGGGGCATGTGGGACCCAACTGTTTCCTTTTTGCTTTGCCGGGTTGCTGTTTGATTGCACGAAATTTTCCATGGAACTTGGAATTCGAATTCCAACTTTCACTTTTGGCCTGTTTGATTGACAAAATTTTCCAGGGAATTGATTTTCCATGAATTTCTAGGTACAACACCTTAAAGCGTGATTTTCCACCTTTTTTTTCCTAGGGGATAGGTGGTTTTTGGTTTTCCAACTTTTTTTTTATTTTATTTTTTTGCTTTTTTTATTTTTTTTTAATTGTTGGCAATGGGAACAAATTTTAGGAATAATTGTAAAAGAGGATATCCCTGAAATTAACAATTTCCACGTAAAACAAAGTCAAACGAACATCAAAAAATACTTTTACTTCAACATTTTCCACGTGAAAAATTTATACAATCAAACACAATAATTTACAATTTCCATGAAAACAATTTCTAGGTAATTCAATTCCTTGGAATTCATTTTCTTTCCATGTAATTTTTCTACTTGTAATCAAACGCATAAGCGCTTGTACGGAAAGCTTAAAAAATTTTAAAATTTTGTGATCTAAGTTAATAATTAATTTTAGAGTTTTGTTATTTGTACCCGAAGTTTAACACTCCGAGTTATATGATGTGAGTGAGGGGGTTGGGCCCAACACATTTATTGGTGTGGGGCCCATGACCCCATGTGAGTAGCATTAACTCGGAGTGTCAAACTCCGGGTGCATGTAGCAAAATTTTTTTGGTCTGTTTGATTGCGAAGATTGAATTTAGGTTGAAAGAAAATGAATTTCAGAAAATTGAATTACCTAAAAATTGTTTTCCTGAGATTTGTAAATTATTGTTTTTGATTGGTATAATTTTCCACGTGAAAAATGTTAAAGTAAAAGTGTTATTTAGTATTCGTTTGACTTTGTTTTACATGAAAATTGTCAATTTAAGGGATATCCACTTCTAACATTGTTCCTAGAATTTGTTTCCATTGCCAACCAAAAAAAAAAGGAAAAAAAGATCAAAAATCGTCTATATTTTGATGTTCGTTTGGCTTTATTTTATATGAAAATTGTCAATTTCAGGGATATCCTCTTTTACAATTGTTCCTAAAAATTTTTCTCATTGCCAACAATTAAAAAAAAAAAGAACAAAAAGCAAAAAAAAAAAAGTGGAAAACCAAAAACCACCTATCCCAACAAAAATAAAAGGTGGAAAATCACGCTTTAATGTGTTGTACCTAAAAATTCATGGAAAATCAATTCCCTGGAAAATTTTGTCAATCAAACAGTCCAAAAATAGAAGTTGGAATTCGAAGAATTCCAAATTCCATGAAAAAATTTGTGCAATCAAACGGAGCCTTAATTTTATTCACAAATTTTATGAAATTCCTAATTTTATTATAAATTTTTATTAAAAACTTTGTCAAACAATCCCTATCTATTATTGTTAAGAAAATCTCGAGAATTTTTTTTTTTTTTAACCTAAAATAGTGTAATAATTTTTCATTCTCTTTACAATAAAATCCACTAAAGTCGAATAAGATGTTTTTAGACCGAATTACTCGAACCAAAATTAAGGGTTTCACAACATCCCATACTTGGTATGGCAACGAGGTCTAAACGGATCTCCCCATTCCCATCTCCATTCATCCCCGGCTCCTCTCCAGTTGGTAAATTTTGGGTGGCAAAGCAACAATAAAATATTCTCGTTTATAGCTTCATTTTCTTAATTTTTCATATTGATTTTTATTTTGTAGATAAAATTTAAATTAAAAATAAGATTTGGGGTGGGTCGTAGGATCATGATCCCATTACCACCCCGATTCTCTAACGAGTGGGATGCGGACGAGATATTTTGCCATTCTTATTCTGTTCCTACAGAAATCGCAAGAATCAATTCAAAATTTCTAATTATAAGAATTATTGCTACTTGTACGCAAAGAATTACATAATGATTTACATACAGATGAAGTGTAAAAAAGAAAATGTGATTTTTTTTTTATTTGGTTGAAGAAATTTTGACCTAATCATATTTCACCACATCGTATATATATAAATCATTATGCACATGTTCTTTATTATTATTTCTTATAATAACTGATAAAGAGTTTAGAGGCTTTGGTTGTAGAATACATGTATATAATGGTTTACATACACGCGATATTGTGAGATATGATTGATCAAAATTTCTTCAAACCAAAAAAATTATCCATTCCCTTTTTAAAACATCATTTGTATGTAAATCTTTATATAACTTCATTATATACAGACAGCATTATTCTATTTGTACAATATCGTTAACAAAGTTGCCAAAAGACGGCCCCTATTGGAGAAGCGGCTGTGGGCACCATATTGTACTCTGAACATCTTTGTGCTCTTGGTCTTATCTGGAATATAATGTGTAGCTAATATATATGTGGGGATGGTATATTATTTTTAAGAAAGTAAATGTCTACACTTCAGAAATTAGGGCTAGCTTATTGATAAAAAAAAAAAAAAAAAAAAAAAAAAAAAAAAAAATTAAAAAAAAAAAAAAAAAAAAAAAAAAAAAAGCAAAGATTGATTTTGTAGGTAACATTACGTACATGAACTCGAACAAACATTCAGAGTGATTTTGTGAATAATATTTAGTCGACATTATCAAAACTTTATAGTTTAACTTGATTAAATTATGTTAAGTCAGTGCAATTAGGTGACTAAATTTGAAGTGAGTGCTACTTTATATTGAAAATTGATAATATCAACTCACAATTAAGTAACTCAAAATACTATAGTGTCATTTCATAACCAATAGAATAATTAAATTTAAAATATAACAAGATAAGATAAGACGAGACGAAACGTGTCAATCTACTCTTTTATTTTCACCAATAAAATTACGTACTTTCTAGAAATACTTTTCTTATTGTATAAGTGTATGACTTCGCAAACATAATTAATTGTTTTATACAACCTAACACAAAATTATTAAACACTTCTTCAATTTATCAAAAAAAGGATAAGAAATAGTGGCAAAGGCCTAGGCCGGCTCTCACCATAAGGAATTTTGGACAAAACCACGCTCCTTGTTCGTAATCCAGATATCAATGCTATTTGGACATCATTGTGTACGGATTAATGTAGCAAATTGATGATGTCTTTTTTTCCATCTTTTTTTTTCTCTATTTCTCTATTTTATATTATTAATTAATCCGTAAACAATACTGTACAAGTAGTATTACTCGATTACCTAACGAGGCGGGGGAGTGGAATTTACCCCCCAAGTCCAAAGCTTGAAGTATGGTTAACTGGACCACTACTAACTTGAAGTTCAAAACAAAACAGCTACACAGTTTATACATTGTTTATATATACACTTTAATTATAATAATAATTATTATTATTATTATTATTTTAAAGTATTTTGTGCCGGAATGTCTTTGGTCGGTCACTGACAAGTGTCTCTTGTAATTTACACAATCATTTCTGCTTCAATTCTCAGAAACTGTATTAATGGGTTTGTTTTTCAGCATTAATATAACGGAAACATTGACCAAATGAATTAAAAAATCTATTTGACTGAGTTCTTTCTTGTTATAATCTAAAATTATGTGGCACAATTGAGATCTACACATCATACTCGAAATATCGAGTTCTCGTAAGTAAATGGTATAATCTGTTCAACTCGGACTCCGAGTAGCTTAGTGTTATATACTGAAGAAGAGTAAAAGAGTAACTGAAAAACAAGTCTCTGTAAAGACTATAGGTGTATGGTGAAATGAGTTTCAAGGACGACTACGTATGTTTTTATTCATCAAAGATAAAAATGAATAAACTTTCTTGTCCGAAAATTTAGTCTGTATCTACCTTATAGAATTCATGATGAACAAATTTTGACAATTTATTAATCAATAGGGATTAAAATTTATAGAGATTGAAGTGTCTCATGGAACAGGTGTGTGACATTTCAGGAACTGGTGCACCACTTGGTCTGATTCGTCTTAGCCATTGGATCGCACTATTTTTATGATCTGACGGCCCAGATTGAACCATGAAGTGAAGTGTCCATTCATCATGCCTATTCACCAATTTCTGAATAGTCACAGCCATACGGATGCCACGCGTACACCTAACCGCCATGCAGGACGAAGGGACGCGACCTACCACTCGTGCGCCACCTAGAATGCCAACACCTTATAGAATTCATGATGAACAAATTTTGACAATTTATTAATCAATAGGGATTAAAACCTAATTCGAATGATATGTACGAAGTTTTATCAACTCGGTAACATGAGTTCGACTCTCATATACTCAACGAGACATTTCTACTCTCTTCTATTGTTCTTTAGCTCAAATTATAATACAACTGTTGTCGGAAATTCGACTAACGCAATCAAAAGAAGAAATAAAATAAGCAGAAAAATAGACAGTAAATGAAGCGAGGTATGCCAATAAAGTAAGCAAATCTCCTTAAGACAGATTTCGCCCCCCAATGAAGTGCAAACGGGATTATGGACGTCTGTCTCCCAAGATACAACGCTCCTTCCAAAGTCGATACTGCACAATACCAACCTTGTCGGTCGAACCAATGAATGATCGTACTTGAACGGAATAACGACGGAAGTATAAGAGATTTTTTACGAGCAGAATATGGAGATAGAAGAATTTAGAAATCAATTGAATTCGTAATTGATTTGGTGTGTCAAAAAACGAATATGGGGGTCCCTATTTATAGAGATTGAAGTGTCTCATGGAACAGGTGTGTGACATTTCAGGAACTGGTGCACCACTTGGTCTGATTCGTCTTAGCCATTGGATCGCACTATTTTTATGATCTGACGGCCCAGATTGAACCATGAAGTGAAGTATCCATTCATCATGCCTATTCACCAATTTCTGAACAGTCACAGCCATACGGATGCCACGCGTACCCCTAACCGCCATGCAGGACGAAGGGACGCGACCTACCACTCGTGCGCCACCTAGAATGCCAACTCATCGAGCCTTGTGCTGCCACGTCATCGAACCACGAGTCCATTTCCGAAAACTATAAGGCTCCCCAGCTCCTCGCGACGATGCGTACGTGCGAAGTGCGCCTCTAAAGCGCCCAATGCGTACTTTGCGACGTGCGCGTGCCGGGACCGGGACCGGGTCCGGGGAATGGTGCTAGTGGTGCGAAGCACCACTCTAGTGGTGACTAGCCTTTGGCTAGCTAAAGTTGGCCAAGTGGTAGGTAACATATTAAATTATATATTATTTACACAACCCACTATATAAACAAGACTATTTTCTTGTAAACTTTCGATGTGGGACTCCTTTCCATATAAAAACCACTTAAAATGGGCTTGTCAACATATGGGCCTATATTGGAGACTTTTCCAATTCACTTAAATTAATTGCAATGACCCATATCATTAAATATTACATTTAATATTTTAAACCCAAATCAAACCCAAATCAAATTCAATTAATTCCAACAACAACTCCTTGTTTTATTGACTTATGCTTAGAAGCGGACACCAATATTCCACCAAAAATATAACGTTAGTATCACATATTGCCCAATTTCATCTCCAAGCAATTATCTTTTCTTTCTTTCTTACATTTCTTTTTAATGAATATCAGATGAACGCTCCAAGGAATCAGATTAAGACGCTCGTGTCCTGTCTTTTTCAAATGAGCAAATGCAAAAACATATCTTCTAGACAAAAGTATATATTGATTTTCCATTTGGTCCTTATCTTTACTCTAGCTTATGTTTGGCCTCCATTTATTCAAAAAATTATTTTTTTCAAAATTCATTTTCAACCACGCATTTTCCCATCAAATAATTTTACACATAAATATAAAATTTTCTTTATTTTTTAACCACACAATTTCCAAAAAAAAAAAAAAAAAAAATGTGACTCAAACAAGGGCTAAATATGAAACAAATCTTCCTTTTTCTCTATTTATTTATTTATTTTTATCTTTTCCCTTTATTTTAGGAGTGGGCACTTTTTCCCAAAATCGGTGGAATCGGACCAGAATCATTTAGAACTGGCTGGTTCAATTCCAGATCTTCTAAAAAACAATTTGATTTCGAGACAAATTTTTAAGAACCGATCGGTTCCGGTCCGGTTCTTACCGGTTCTTGGTTCTAGTGTGGGAACTGCGGGAATCAGACGGTTTTCATTGGATTTTTTTTATTTTTTTATTTTTGTAAAATATATGACTAAATCTCCAATACTTTTATAAAAAATAATTGGGTTCCTTCTTAATTTTAGGTTTCAGCACTTTCCTTCTTCTCTTTGATTCTTTCCTTATCTCTTCTTATAATTCTTTGATTAATTGATTTTCAAGCCAAATTAAAATATTGGGTAAATCTATACCTAAATAAATTTATTTATAATATATAATTTCATTTAGAAGATACAAAATTTTTATTTTATTTTCACTTTGTAAAACTATACCTAAATAAATATTTGAATAATATGTTCGATTCTTCTATATTTTGTTAAAAGTATCACGTTTGTAACATTTTTAGAGTTTTTATTGGTGAACATTTTATTTCGACATTTTTAACGTAAAGAACCGAATCGGAACCGTTTGGTTCCACAGTTATCTACGGAACCAATGGTTCCATTTCTAAAATTTTCATTGGTATTTGGTTCAGTTCAGTTTCCTTTGAAATCGGATCAAACCGGACCGTTCCCACTCCTACTTAATTTTAGTTTAGACAAGAAATTGTCTTTTATCTTGAGGTAATTACATTTTGTAGTTTGCACAAATGGTTACAACTTAATGTATAGAAAGTATTATTTTTCAAAGTTAAGAGATCAACGTCTCTAAAGTGGTAAGATCGAAATTTTATTAGATTAATGACTAGAGTTCAGTTCTCATTTGAGGTAGGGACAAAATTACCAAAAAAAAAAAATTGTATTTTTAAGATTGATTTTTCATTTAAAGAAATAGAATAAAATTAATCAAAACATTGACTAGAAAAAAGAAAAGAAAAAACATTAAAATTCTGGATCTTATATGATTCTACGTAACTTTGTTGTACTTTTTCTTTTAGAATTAAATTTAATCAACATAAAATTAGGGGTGGACAAAAAAAATCGAAAAATCGGAGTGTTCAACATTAATTCATAACATATTTTCGTTATTATACAAAATAGTAAATACATAATAAAAAATTGTTAAAAAACAAGAAAGAAATGAGATAGAGCAATTACGATATTAGGAGACGGTGATGTCGATGGTTGTAGTGACGATGGGCTAATCCATGCAAACCAGTAACAAAATAGGAATCCGTTTGTTTTATCGTCGAAATTTTATGCATATCTCTCAAATTTATTGACTTTTGTGTTTCCAAAACACAAAATGTTCTTTTTATAATCAGATCACTGAATTGGCAAATGCTTAGATACGATTATGGGATGAAATTGAGTTTTTTATTGACTATATTACTTTTCAATACAATTAAGCAAAATGTCTATTGTTGTAGTAGAGAGTTGCTATATGGCCTGGGCCACAGAGCCCCCCATAAATAGGGGGCGCCACGTGGTAGGTCCTGGCCAAGCAACTTTTTTCTATTGTAATAGAAGTAATATTATTTATTATCATTCTAAGCGGCAATGAAGTCTATCTAAACTTGTCCGATAATATTAAAATGCATTTTTAATTTATTTGACAAACAAGCCACCTATACTTGTAATAAATGTACTTGGTTCCTTGTGTGGGTTTTTACTTACTTTCTTTTCTTTTCTAAAGAGGCTGAGATAACTGCCACTTCGCCGCTTCGGGGCGCACAAAAGAGAATTTTGATTTCTCTACATGTATTGAAGGGTATATTTGGCATTTCGAAAACTAATATCGGATGAATGAGAAATTACGAAAAAGGACGAAAATCAAGTCAAATATTTGACCGTGCGACCGCATGATTGGTAAACCGCGCGATCACACGTCAAATTCAATTCCGGTTCCACACGGTCTATAACCGTGCGGCCGCACGGTTGTCCGGTGAATACACCTTTTCATAAAGGTGCATTATTTGGAAATGGTGCATGGTTTGGCCTCAACCATTTCGGCCACACCCTTTCATGGTCTATAAATAGGACCATTTGGGTGTCCTATTCCTCACAATTTGATATGCAAAACATCTCTCATCCTCTCTTCTATCCAAAATTAAAATCATTTCATTTATTTTGATTTTCCTTCATTTTATCCTTGGAGTACATAGCCTAAATTTGGTTCATTGTACTTGTGTTTTGGAGTGCTACAAACACAAATGTAGCCGTTGTATCTTGGGAGTCGATTGCCGAAATCCGTAGGCACCGTTGGTTTCGATGAAGGTACACCTTTGTTTCAAAATAGTTATATATTTCAAAATCCAACATTTTAGCAGTTGGTAACCAAGCCTGTTTGGGAGTGATTTTCTCTCAAAAAATTGATTTTTTTATTGTTATTTCACTATTTCAGCCATTATATTTGACTTCTTCTCTCACATGTGAACCCTACTTTTCTTCTAACGGTCAAAAAATAATTTTCAAAATCACTCCCAAATAGGCTCCAAATTTGATTTACTGTAGTATCAGTATGCAATTACCAAAGTGGACATTGATTATAATGATGCCATATTATGTTCTTATTATTGGTAGTATTGTAAAAATTTATTTTTACTGTTTATAACAAATAACAATATATAGTATTATTAAATGTTTTCCGAGATTATAGTTACTCTAATACAAAAAGATAACGTTTATTAAATCTTAAAATTTATAAAATTACAAAATAAAACATAATCCATATAATAGAAATTAATTTAATTAACAAGGATTAAAATTGGTATTTTAATTATAGATAATTTGATAAGTCTAAAAGCTCTCATTTCGCTGCTTCTCAAAATATGTGCATTCATAAGTAATCTATTTTGATGTGCACATTTACAAGTAAACTAATTTGATGTTGTAAATTATGTTTATTCTGCTTTCAGATATTCATTCATTATTTTTGTCAATATTGCCAAATATTGGAGCACGGGTTTTTCTGGCTCAAGCGTATCTTATCTTTACCATAAATCATTTTCCTTGATTAATAATAATTGTTAATTTGTCAATATCTACGAGTTCCTTAATTTTCTTTCTTCCACATAGAGGAAATAGGATAATTCGTTAGTATACTACATGTATATGTATTTTAGAACTTCTTGTAACGACTTATGCATTCTGTTATCATTTCCAATTAACAAATGACATAAACCATTGGCAGTTGAAATATAAACGAAGATGAAGAAAAAGAAAATATTGAGCAAAAGGAATACAAATTACTATAAAGTGGCAGTATAATGTCCAAACGAAATACAAATTTCTGACATTAGACATTTTTAGTAGCTTGACACGGAAAAAAAATTATAATAAAATCTAAAATATCAGTTGGGTTCTAATAAATTTAACCATGACAAATTATTAACAAAGCACAGTCAAAAGCCATCAGTCAATCAGCATTTTGATGCCAACTTTTCAACCTTTCGTTCGTCTGTCTTCCCTATTTTGTATTTTCACATTTTCTCTTCATTTGGCAGAACATAGTTGTGGATACAAATAGATGATACAATGAATAAGATATTATTTTTTTCTTTTTTCTTGACACTGTCAACTAGTGTCTACTCCGATAAACTAAACATTAAGCCAGTTTTGAAGTCATGTTACTTCTCAGAAATGAGTGCGGAGGTTCCGATAAGTTATGTTCAATGGAACTTCATGCCATGCTCCTCGTTCGCACTCGATCAATAATCATTTGCCTACCAGACAAATCTTCTTCATAACCAACAACCTGTAGGCAAACAGGCAGAGCAATCAACTTAGAAGCATAAAAGGGTATGGAATCTAATTAAAATCCAGGATGACTATTATACGACAAAGAATGATATGGCCTGCCCCTATGAAACTCAATACATCATTTCAGCCAATAAAATTATGCAGCCTAAGTGCTCGTGTTTTCAGAGTTACATTCACTCAACTTCTTCCATAGAAGTCCAAATTTTCAGTTGGAGAAAGAAAGGACTAAGTAATGACATATTGCAAGAGCCAAAAACCATAAAACAGAAACCTGAGATTCAGTTTGTGTTTCACTGAAACCATCATAAACTTCCTTAGCTGCTGCATCTCCGGCGGAATTATCATATTTTTCATCAAACCTAAAGCAAATGAAGAAACCAGTTAAGTTGAATGAACATAATAGCCATAATCATTTGCTTGGGTAAATGCATGGATCCAAAAGAAGGAAATGAGCCCCTTAGGGCCCGTCAGTCATCACAAGATGATGCACACCACTCTAGGAATCGGACCAGAATAACCTGCTAAAAGTACACACACAGACACAGTCCTGATCGATCCTAAAAAGAACCATTGTTAACTAAAACTTTTTTACTCCAAAGTACCAGATTTCCAATTTAACCGTAGTCTCATCACTCATAAAGTAAAACTATGCCATAGAATAACATACAGAAAGGAACGCCATCTTGAATATACTCCGTAACATCTACCATGGATAAAGCGAAAAAAATAAGGACTTGAGACACGACCGTGATCCAAGCCAATAGAAAATTCTCTACTACAACCAACATCAGGGGTCTTGTGCTCTCACATACCTTAAATAACTTGTGCACCTGCGTTGATATAATATAATATTCATTTTACGATCAACCGTTCTATTCACATTTCATTTGATGATTGAGGCAAAGATTAAAATGAAAGCTAAAGATACCCAACAATAAAAAATAGAAATGCCTTCAGCCTCTGAATACCACATGAAGAACACAAGAAAGAAAAAAGGGATCTACAGTGCCTTTTCTTGATACAAGATTGGCAATATTCAAGATATTTTAACTTTAATAAACTTTATAATTGATAATTGAAAACATATAAATCCAAAATCACACATAAATTCCACAAATGGGCAAAGTAATTAAAAATGCAAACCTATATTTCCTGGTGTACTTGTGTTTTTGGGCACAAGCTCAACCATATGCTGAGTAGTAAAAAATAATAATAATAAATAAAGTAAAATAAAAAAATGGAGAAGAAGAAGAGAAAAACGAAAAGAAAAATTCGTGACAAGAAAATTAAAAGAAAGAGGAGAGAGAACAATACAAGTCATGAGATTACCTGTTTATCCAATGCTTGGGCTCTAGATCAGAGTGGGAATCTGCAGGACCTTGACCATGCCTCGTAGATTCAGAAGGGAAAGTCTGCTTGTAGTCAAGGACTACAACATTGAAACAGTAACAATATTAACAGAAGTAATGAAGTCAGAACTCAGAAAACACTTTTAAGGATACATTTTTACTGCAACCACTTGCTTCTGGAGACTTATGATCTTGAATCTGTAAAAGACCAGATAAAACATGAGAAAACAATCAAGCCCCCGTTTGTTTCTTAAAACTTATCTTTTCCAAACTCATTTTTCAACCACATTTTATGGGACCCATAATTTTTATCAACATTTCTACCAAGTATTTCATCATTTTTTTTTTTAATCAAAATCTACTAAATATCTATTTTTTATCAAACAGGGGCCAAATATCTAATTAGTTAAGGCATTTCAATTCAAGCAAAATTTCAAGTTGGTCGCTAAAGCAAATTTACGACATATGGAGTCACTAAATTTAAATCATGCTACATAATAGGTCACTCCGTTAGCCTTATTAACACCATAGTATAGTAGATGTTACCTTAATGTAGACTACCAACTATGCAACAATTCCTTCGGGTTGTCATCGTGTTTCTGACCGACCTTTTTAACGTTTATTAATGATTAAAAAAAAGGGTTGGGCCTTGAAAAGAGTGATTTGGAATTTAGTAGCTAAACGTGAGATTTCTTTCTCTTGAGAAGGCATTATATTGAAGATCTGTAGTTTCATCACATGGACACAACCATCATTAGTTGAAGTCAAGGTTTAATGCATCAACATCAGATCTCAAATGAATGTTCCTAAAGGAGTGACCTGTTATTCAACATTATTTAACTTTAATGAGTAAATAGGTCATAATACTTAAATGACCAATTTGAAATTTCGCTTGAACTTCAATGGCAATTTATGAAATGAACTCAATAGCTCATCCATTTCATGTGTAAATAAGGAATCAGATTCTTACCTTACTCGTTTGCTCCAACAAATCCTCTATAGCTGCGGCGACATCAGGAACTGCAGAAGAAAATTCCCTAGAACTTTCTAATACATTGTTTTCTGTGGCATTTTTCATATGGACAGAATTATTATTAGTGGAGGCATAAGATAGAGAATGTTTTATACTATCATTTGCCAAAAGTCTTGCCCTTTTACTACTACTTGAACACTTGGCCTCTTCCTTTGCCACAAATCTGGTAGAAGTAACAGTTTTCATATTTTTTATATCTCGGGACTCACTGGGAAACTGGGAAGCATCATCTTCAGATATCATCCTAAAAGATTGGCTAGGATACTGGCTCACATTACATAAACCCGCTTCCTGGTCTTGAGAAGATGGTTCTTTTGGATAAAATGGATTTGGATCGACGACTTTGTTCTGCATCAGAATCAAAGTTATTTAGAGCCCGTTTGAGCTACATTATTTGTAGAATGAGAATGAAAAATAGAGTTGTTATGGGCCCCACACAAGAGATAGAAATTTAAAAATGGTGATTTGATGTGATGGATAACGATCACATTTTTCATTTTAATGAGGTAAAAATGAGGCTCAAATAGGGCCTTAAGTTATAATTATAAACATCAAGCAAACTGAGCAGACACAAATTATGGTGAGCAGGATAAACGGAGAGATGTAAGAAGCACCTGTACAACACATTCGTATATCCACTCAGCCGTGACTAACTGTATTCCCCATTTACAAGCAGCCTCATATTTATCACCACCAGCAAATTTACACAATAGATGGCTTACTTTTTTGGTCAGTTTTTCAACAAATTTGACTCCAAGAACAAAGCACAAATTTCTCAGCAGCTGTCTCTCTTTCATATCATACCGTGAAACACAAAGGCGATATCCTTCAAAACCTGGCAAAGGAATTTGGCATGGAAGTGGAGAATAGAGAATGTGACTGCCAACATCCAGCAAGCAACCAGCCTTCAATGGTAGTGTATTACTTCCATCAGCATTTGTCCATTACGAATTAAACTCATGAATGGCAGTATTAATGGAAAGGTGATATTACGGAACAAATGAAGCAACAAACCAGGGGTTAAGCAAGCATTTTTATAACAAAATCTGATGAGATTAAGGATAACAATGGAGTTGATATATTCATCACTCATCTTTCAGATTTCAGCTGGTGGGAAAACATAGTCCTTTTTTTGGTAATTAGTTCCTTCCAGAACAAAAACAAAGACACAAAAGCAATCACAATTGGTGTTAGCTGCATGAAGTACTATTAAATTCACAAACTAACTGAATATATCAAGCTCTGTAAATCTTTTTATAGACCTTAAGGGCAGGCTTATAAATTATTATTTTCCAAATTAAGTAATTAGTAATACATTTCGATATATTTTACAAAATCATACATCATACTGAACAAAGAATATCGTGTTGGGTTGGATAAGTATCAATGACCCAAAGATATTAAAATCAACTCTTAAAACTTACACTGCATATTTTCATAGATACCATATGATGAAAGCTAGATTATGATAACCCATTTATATAGATCGGATTTCCCCTGTTACTTTCCCTAAAAAAAAACACAAAATTATAACACAGGTCTTAGTAACTTTAGACTGCATTATTTATTGAGATGACTATTGCCACAATTATAATTAGAGGAAATTAGTCAATTGTCTGTATATGTGCATAATACCTAAGTGCCTTTGAAATGGTTAGCTGACACTCATGGCATTTATACGACGCTGGTGAGCTACAACATAATAAGTAAAAGTTTTTTTGAGGTGATAACAATAAACTGCCTGATAAGCAGCCTGTGAAATCATTTTCGCCATTGCCATGCATTCAGCAGCAATGTCCAACTGAACCTACCAAATATGCCAGAAAGATCGAGCAAAATATATACCTCTAGGCAAGAATGTACCCAATGACTGGAGACATATGTACTCATAATGTCAGTCTGACAAGGCACCACACCATGACGCTCAACAATGAAGTGTACATTCTTTTCATTTTGATCTGCCACCATCTCTCCTCCACCTTGATTAACCCACTCGACAATTTCAGGCCTCTGAACAGTAAAAAAAATTTGAATAAAGTTATCAAAGGAATAACGTATCGAAGTGAGGAATATCAAAGTAGGCAAAGAACAAAAAATCTTGAATAAGTAACAGTTGATGCCTTTGAAGAATAAAAATAAAAATAAAAACATGGCAAGAGATGAAAAATTATTTCTGGCTTCAAATGATATATCTAAAACTCTATCACTTCAATTTCCATTGGCATGTAAATATGCCGAAGTACTGAATACATGCATTAAATTCTTGTAAATATAAAACTAATGGGTTTCGGTTCACAATGACAAATTGACAGGTGTGATACTAAAGTGATATTGACATTATACGCCTAAAAGATACAATTTCAGCAACGAACAAAGAATATATTGTTGTGAATAGATAAGTTATTAGATATTGAGGAATTATCAATACTCAAAATCATAAATAATTGATACTTTACGCTCAGGATGCAAGATTCAAGATTAATTAAGTGTGAAATACAATGCTACTAAGATATTGAAGCCACAGCTACTGCAAAATATTTATAGACAGAGCGACTTACTTGGGCTTCAGGAAAAGAATTCGAAAAGCGAAACAGCTTCCTTTTGAATACAGATGATGACTTTTTAGAGTCATTTCCATGACTTGAATCATTTTGCACCTTCAACTTGGCTTCTTTAACAGCAAAAAACATAAGCAGACTTTTTTTTAGTATGTTTTACAGTTGGTTGCAATGAGTTTTTTATTCGTTAATCTTACCCAATGACACTTCTGATCCAGATTGCACACTTTCCTGGATCTTACCATCTGCAAACAAGCAGGGAGAAGCAGAGGACTTCCCTGATTGCATACCATCCATGCTAGTTGCAGTTGCTTTGTTGAAGAATACAGGATCTACAAACATGGAGATGCAATTAACAGAGGTGTAAAACATTAGGTACCTTGAAAGCAGGATTTAAAAGCATATTTGCAACAGTTTACTGCTCAAAAGTCATAAAATAATGCAGTTCTCTGTAACCAGCAACGAAAAGTAATAGGTAAAGAATTTCAATTGCACCTTTTGGAAGAAGCAAATCATAAGCAATGTGTCTCTGGAGTACAGGAATTTCTTTTTTTTCACAACAGCTTTCTTGAAGCCATAAAGGTTTTACGACATAGATAACTCCAATAGCTGCAAGGCTCCTTACTTCCTTGATTTCCCTACAGACTTACAAAATGAGAAAGATTGATATGACCAAACACAGTATTTTAATAAAAGTTTCCACTCAAATAGAAAGCACGAGTTTGAATCTAGCACTAGATAATCATAATTGAGATTTATTTTTTATTTATTTTTATTTTTTTTAACTCTAGGTCTTATCAACCACAAGCACACAAAATCTAAATATCGGTATCTGGTAACAGATGCTATGAAGTAAGGAGCCTGGCAAACATAGCAAATAGTCTAGCTATTGTTGGAATAACAGAGGTTCATATTCAATTATTCATATATACACCATTTTGTTGGTTCTCATGTAATGTAATAATTAAACTGCATTCTCAAATATACCTCCTGCTGACCATGTGATATAGAACCCAATTGAACAAGAAAGAGAGAGAGAAAAGAAGGGAGAGAATACATAGAGAATTCAGGGGGAGAAAGTATATATAATAATCAAGTCAAACTATTACAATGCATAAGACATCTTTATATAGTGTTTCAAATAACCTAATTTTAAGTAGGAAACCAACTAAAGAAATTATATAAAAATACTAGAAAAGATATGAATTATAAACCTGATCCAAGTCAAACTAAAAAACTATGATAAACTAAAATAAGCTAATCTAAATCAAATTATCTTTATTCCTAATCTACTATGGATATCTATTATTCTTATATTCATTCCCCATAACCATGAGTACTGCCCTCATCATGCTACATGAAACACCACAGAGTTCTATGAATCAGACATTAACCGAAGTGGACAAGAACGTAATCCCAAATATATCCGTTAGTAATTGAACTATAGCACATTTAGTTGAAAATGTAATATCTTGTTCTTGTTTGGTTACAGAAACAAGTATTTCAAATTCAGTTATGGCCTTAAGATCACAGAATAAAGGTATCAATGCTCAATCATGAGGATTATCATTAATAAATGCAAGTTCCAAAAGAAAATCACATTTTCCACAAATAGGAACAAGCACCAACTGAAAATGCGAGTTTATGCATGTCTACCATGCATCTCATAAACATTGTCAAAAACAAATACAGTTTTGAGGATAATTGAAGGCAACTTTTTCATTTATAATTTTTATCATGAGATGCATTCAGTATAAGGATTTCATACTTGCATGGTAACTTACATCTCTGATGGGTTTCCAACTACTACATGTGTCAACTTTTCACTGAAGGACATATAACGAGAACCACCACCTCGACGAACCATGTCAACTAGTTTACGCAGTTCAGAAGCTTCAAAGCCAACAAGCAGAATTTTGCACTCCGACAAGTACAAATCATCATCCCCACTTTCAGAGTCATCAGCCACACAACGGTCGAAACCAGCATCATTTTCACGCTGCTCAGCAGGGAATTCATTTTCCTTGGTAGTAAAAGTTGGAGCATCCAAAACTGTAGAATATGTGTGTTGCAGGGGATTTTCAAGATTAGTTTCTGTGGGCTGAGTAGATAAATTCGCCTCGGAATCTGAAACAGTAGCCATAGATGATGATGTATGTTGCGAATTTCTGAAACTCTTGTCCTGGCTATGCTGTTCCACTGTCTTTAAAGTGCTCACAGAAGATGCAGAACTAGCCAGAACAGGATAAGACTCCTCATTAAGACATGCTAATTGTCCAGATGGCACAGCAAAAAGCCCACGCAAGGAGAGAGAGAGAAAGAACATGTGGAAGTCAGGATCGTAGCAAAAGTTATTCTCAATAGAACTAGAAAACAGCAAGGAAGAAAATAGGCGTGAAAATGCAATGTGCAATAAATGCATTATAATACCTCTTCTTAAAACAGATTGATCGAACCACTTTCTGGCTATTATATTTATATGACCCCACCTTTTTGCAACCTTATATTTGTCACCTTCAGGAGTTTATGACCAATTAAGGAGACCAATGTTCAAAAATAAAAACATTTTCATAGGCATTATAAAAATGAGTATATCAAATTAGAATATCTCAAGCACAACTACCACTGCCACGGGACAACCTTAATGGCAAGGTTATGATATATCTAGAAACAAGCTACAAGAAAGAGAAGTCCATTGGTTCTCAAGTTCAAGCAGACTAATCAAGATACGCATATCCAGAAACTACCAACACCACAAGAGAAAAATAGAATTTAAGGGAAAGATATGACCTCAAATTGAATAAGGACTACTTAATGGAAGGCAAGTAGTAAAGTACGAGTGGACTATGCATAGGATATAAGACAAATCAAATGTGTGCATCTCTTGGTCAGTTCAGCAGAATATTTGCCTCCATTTTGCACAACAAGCTTCTCCATTTGCCTTCGTTCATCTGCAGAACAAGAATATCAACCTTAGACAAGAAAATGTAAATTTGTAAATACAAAAGACAAAGCATATAAACCAAGTTTTATACCAGCAGGAATTCCACTAACGCAGATTGTCAATCCAGAAAAAGGAAGAACCCTGTATGACTCTTGAGGAACTACACGGTGCTCCTTCCAACATTGGTGAAGCCAATTTATGGTGACAATTGGTTTCTTTAGATTGTTTAGAGCCCACTGCAGAAATTGAAACAAGGTGGAGGAGAAAAGAAACAGAATCAGTTAGAAGATCCTAGGCATGAATTGAATAGATTTTATCTCTCTTTTGGAGAACAGAAGGGGCATAAGAAACAAAGAATGACCATTAGACAGACATACAGAAACTCCATTGTCAACAGACTCAACACACAGCATATCTTATATCCTTCAAAACTCAGTATGGAGAGGAAATGAAAAATTCAATTTCAGTAGGAATGTTACATTAACTTTCTCTATGGAACAGAGAATTAGTTAATAGATAGAACAAATTACAAAATAGTCCTCAAATATAAAACTGTAGGATCAGAAAGGGAAAGTCAACAATGTCATCTTTGTTGAATCACTTGATCTAAAAGCTTATCTTCAATAGTATCTCCAATTCCATCAAGCTTCCAGTCAGGGTTAAGGAAACACCGCTGAAAATCTTAGCATTCTTATCGTGCTATATAAATATGTGACACAATAAACCTATATAAATATCTGCTTACTGGTTAACTATGAAGCTCCAACAAGCTCTCTAGAACTTATAAATTTGATCATTATAATTGAGTAGAAAATGAACATCCAAGGAACCTATCAAGACAATTAAATGAGATTCAGAAGTGTCATAAATGGGAAGATCATGCAACCCATGTTAAATGGTTGATACACTAATGAATCTTGTCATCCAACACCCAAAAAATGATTAATATTTCAGTTACAAGGATGGTTTTTCAAAAATGGATAAACCTTAAAAAACATCTTTCATAGTATTACTATTGTTACAGGTCCATTACTAAAAATTTCCAAGCATGTGACCTCGGCTCTTTGAACTAAATGTAATTTTTTAAGAATCTCAATCATAGTTCTAATAGGATTTGGTGATCCAACCACCTTAAACAGAATGTATTACATAGATGATTGCAAATTACTGAAAAATGCCAAGCATGATTCTTTTATTCTTGTTCATGCTGAGACACCCAATTCTGTTGCTTCTATGATTATATGAGCAGGTCAACCTGGAATGACCCCATGAAATTTAATGATCGTGGATAGATATAAGCAAAGATATATTATACGATGGAGAATGGATATGAAGAAAGAAACTCGGTGTAGACTTCCTCACAAGGAAACGTAAAAGGGGAAATGAAAACCTTGTATTTTTGAGCCAAAACATTCTTCACTATAACAAAACTGACATCTGATGATGCTCTTGTTTGAAGAACTCCTCCCATTGCAGTTACCAACTTTTCAATTTCAACCTACAAAGTCATTCGAAAAACAGGGAATTAAGGATTACCAAATTGGAGAAGAAGGTCAAACGTCCATGTGCAATTTTAAGGTGGGAGGGGGAGAAAGTGCTAGACGCACACATTAAGATCGAAACAGGATCACTAGCAACTCGTCAGATTATGAAAGATTCCGGTAAAATTATCTCAACTTGTGTACATTCAACAAACATTTTTTTGAACCATATAAAAGGAGATTTTTTAAATTTCTGTGCAATGTGCATATAGAACTATAAATGAAAATGGAATCAGATGCCAACTATAGCCATCACACCCAATACGTCCGTCCAACTCAAAGAATCAAAACAAAAAAGAAGAAACCCAAAAAGTGGACCTCATTTTTTGTACAAAAGCAAATCTTATCAACAATAAAATCGGCAAAAGCACTTAAAAAAACCTAGAATTCAATACCACCTCAAAGAAATAAAAACATTTTCCAACAAAACAGCAGCTAAAATTTTATGTAAAAAGAACAAATAAAGAATAAAATTATCTAAAATAAAGTATAGAATAGCATTGCTGAACTCACTTCACGTTATCTGCAAGATGTAATAGCAAACTAAAGTCAGGTCGATAAGAACCATTGATGGCAAATATGAAACATGACAAACTACAAGCTAATTTTTATAAGCATAAAAATAAGAAATAAATAAGGATCCCTTTTATTATTTTTCTTTTCACAGTTATTATTTTGAAGCTATGAAAATTTCTATATTTCTAAATTTTGTAAGTTTTCTTTTTTTTTTTTCATGAATTTGATGTATAAACACAGTACTATTATTCAGTTAAGTCCACTACAGATCAGATGTTTGATGATATCGAAATTTGGCACTGTGTGATCTCCTTACTCCAATTATTATTCTCTCTTTCTGCTATTTCATTTCTTGTCTCTATAATTCTCTCTCTTTTCAGAAAATAGTCTTGAAGTGTTCGAAAAAAGAAGTCTTTCAAGTATTTTTTGGAAAAGAAATCGGCAAGATCCACTAGATGATAAATTTGGTTCTAAGACATCTCTAACTATTAATTCGTCATAAGAAAAGAATTCTGCTACTGTTAGTCAAAAAGCATCTTTATTGCTCTTCAGAAAGAATGTCTCATAATGATTACTAAAAAAAAAAAAGACTCAGTCAAGTTCATAAAAAGAACAGAGTTGTATTGTATGCAAAAAAGGATCTTGAATATTTTCCTCTCGCATAAAAAAAAAATAAAAATAAAAAAATGAGAGAGTGCTTTTCATTGGGGAAAAATTCATAAAGCCGAGTCTAGTCCGAATTGTAGCAGCCAAAGTCAACAGACCAGCACATTCTTCGAACTCATCAGCTAACCCCGAACCGCAAAAAAATAATAATAATAATAAAGAAAGAAAGAGAAGAAATGAAAAATAAAAAAGATCATCAAATCACCAACCCAATTAGAAGCACATTACCCATCAAGATACAAACCCAAGGAAAAATTAGAGTTTATGGATTAAAATATATGTCGAAGATGAAAAGACAGATAAACATGTCAGATGTGGATCCTTTACAGTGAGTTGAGAAAGTTGTTACATAAATAACAGATCACAAAGTTTGAAGTTGACACTTGCTCAACAGAGTCTGCAGAATAGATTAAATTTCCAGAAAAATGTGACCACAAAACAAAAAGATGTTTACATTACAAAAACTGGGGGCACGGGAAGAAAATGAGAGGAGACAGATAGGAAACCAGCAGGATCAGCTCTTCTATTCGTCGTTATTACAGGCAATTTGTATATCATCTCCTTGCTAGTAATTTTTTGTATAAAGTACAAACAATGACCATCTAGCAGCACTAGAAACACTACACTCTACTTTTCCATTTATGATGATGTCAACATACTGATTATTCAAGTACACTAGGCTTGAAAGGCTAAATGCAACATGGCCCCACCAGGATAAACAAAAATGCAGATAGTTTTCTCTTAACTTAAATTCAGCAAGACTCGTCCCACATATCAAGAAAGATTCTTGACTTGCATGCATTACATAACTGACCTAATGGTGGATGAGTACCACCCACAATAAGAAATCTAGCAAGAATTGGAATAAATGTTTTAGAGAAAAAGAATGTTGCGCTACCTTGTTTATCATAAGATGAAATCTCAAGGATAAAACAAGGCAGGAACGTTAACCAAGTTGAAATTTCCAATCGATAAGAAGTAGCTTATTGGCACCATACCTTTTCATCCTTCTCAAATCCAGACACAAGTATGTTGACGCCATCCATTGCAAGGCAACAAGTGAAGCCCTGATTAGGCAGCGATCTGTGTTCTTTTGCACAAGACAGCAGACACTGAGGGCCTAGCTAGAACAAAATTACACGTCGATATTAGCACACTACAAGATCATTAACTTAAAGCATTCACCCTCGACATGTCAGCCAATTAAAGAGAAAGACTAATCATGAAAAATTGAGTCATTCACAATGTTCAAGTAGAATATACCATCACCCTATCCATCAGTACACCATAACGAGCAATCAAGAAACGCACCATACCCGTACTCTCTACGCTTACACAAACTTTTTTTTTTTTTTTTTTGATAAGTAATCAAATATTTTATTAATCACTAATAATAAACATGAAGTGTATTATCAATTTATACAAGAAAGAAACAACATAAAGTTGAGTAACCCATCTATACGAATAGTAGCCGCAACATTAAACCAATTATACAAGATCAAATAAAATGATTCTTTGATATGCTCTGTAATCCTTAAATGATCATTAAAACAGTGGTTGTTTCTCTCCCTCCAAACACACCAGACAATACACCCTGGAATGAGGTCTCAAACAAGCTTGCTATCCTTATTACGAAATTTTCTCCTCCATGCTTTCAATACATCCTCCATACACAGCGGGAAAACCAAACATATGTTGAGAAGCTAGAATATCGATCCACGGGAAACGAGCAACGTCACAATGAAGGAACAAATGGTCAATCGTCTCCCCATTCCTCCTACACATATAACACCACTCCGTAATATAAAAGCCCCTTATTCGGAAGTTATCCACCATTAAAACCTGTCCCTTCACAACCGTCCATAGTAAAAATGCCACCCAAGAAGACAGTTTACATTTCATAATCATCCAACTCCCAGTCCTACAAACCCCTTCAAAACGCAATTATTCCCATTATGTACATGTAGAACCTCGTTCATCATAACAGATGGCATCAAAGCAATACGATACAAAGAAGGAAACTCCACTCTTAACTGCCAATTTCCACACCAAAAATCTTCCCAAAATTTGATAGTCTTACCATTTCCCACCACAAACGTCAATGTATCCCAGAAGTCTCTCCACCCTCATCGAATATATTTTCACAAACTCACCCCATAAGAACTACGACCCTCACCTGAGCACCATCATCCCTCCATAACACCATATTTCGCCTCTATAATTTCTCTCCAAAAGTTCTCCCTCTCCGCAACAAATCTCCACAACCACTTACCCAACAAAGCCTTATTAAACACTACTAGACTTTTCAATCCAAGGCCCCCATTCCTTATGGGAGAACAAATTGCCTCCCAATTGACCAAGTGAAGTTTCCTCTCCTTCCCTAACCCTCCCCATAGAAACTCCTTTTGAATCCTCTATAATCTTTTTGCCACTGAGACGAGAATAGGAAATAATGATAAGAAATAAATAGGGAAGTTCGATAGGGTGAACTTAATGAGGGTAAAACAGCCTCCCTTTGAGAGGTACATACGTTTCCAACTCGCTAGCTTCCCTCCACCTTTTTCACAATGATGTTCCAAATATGTATACTTTTAAATCAAGATCCTAGGAGGAGTCCAAGATATAACATAGGCAACTGTGCTACTGTACAACCTAATATAGCTACCAAGTGCCAACTCATCCACATTATCGACATCTCCCACCTTGATAGCCTCAGATTTCCCCAAATCTATCTTCAATCCTGATACAGCTTCAAAGCAAAGAAACAGACGACGCAAGTTCCTAAGTTGCTCAACATCTGCAACATCTGCATCACAGAAGATTAATGCATCGTTTGCAAATAGCAAATGAGATACCTGCACTTGGTCAGTCATAAAGCCCCTTAATAGGCTTCCACCACAGCCTTCTCAAGCATCCTACTGAAAGCTTTCATAACAATAACAAACAGTAGTGGAGACAAAGGATCCCCTTGCCTCAAACCTCTGCTACTCCAGAAATAACCTTCAGGAGTGCCATTCACCAAAACAGAAAAGGAAACCATAGAGATACAAAACTGAATCCATCTACACCACTTATCCCCGAAGCCACATCTTTTGAACATATACAGGAGGAATTCCCAGTTCACGTGGTCATAAGCTTTCTAAATATCAAGTTTACATAACATCCCTAGAGTCCCTATGCGCAATCTCAAGTCAATACATTCATTCGCTATAAGTATGGAATCCAGTATCTGATGCCCTTTGACAAAAGCATTGTGAAATTTAGAACCACTTTCCCCAACACCTCTTTTACTCTATTTGCCAATACCTTTACAATAATCTTGTACACTTCACTAACTAAACTACTGGGACGAAAGTCTTTAATATCCAATGCTCTCAATTTTTTTGGAATCAGCGCTATAAATGTAGCATTCGAACTTCTCAAGAACCTGCCACACTGAAATAAATAAGTAAAGACGTCTATAATGTCCGATTGCACCACTTCCCAACAAACCTTATAAAATGAGAACGAGAATCCATCCGATCCTGGAGCTTTATCGTCATTCATACTGAACACCACCTCCCTAATCTCATCCTCTCCAAATGGTCTCTCTAACCAACGGACATCCTCTTCAGTAATAGAAGAAAACTCTAACCCCTCCAACTTAGGCGTCCAATCAAACTGCTTGCGATAAAGATTTTGATAGAAACTCACTATTTGGGTCCCAATATCCTATAGGTCCTCATAAGTAACACCATTTACCTCCAGCAATGTGATACAATTGTTACACCTGTTTGAATTAGCGACCCTATGAAAAAACTGTGGATACTTATCCCCCTCCTTCAACCACTTGACCCTAGATTTCTGACACCAAGCTATTTCCTCCATCTCCACCAACCTCTCCAACTGTCCCCTTAGTTCTCCACGTATCTCCCACTCATCCCCTACCAATCCTTAACTCTCTTCCCTCTTATCCAGCTCTTCTATTTCTGAAATACATTGCTTTTTACGCCAGTTAACATCTCCCACTATCTCTTCATTCCAATTCTTTATATCCCTCTTCAAGGATTTCAATTTCTGGTCCAACACATAACAAGTAGACCCCTTAAAATTGTAAGCTGCCCACCAATCCCGTACTCGTTTCCTAAAGTCTTCTACTTTTAGCCACATTTTCTCAAACCTAAAAGGCCTCTTTTCACTACACCTCACATTCCTCGATAGCAAAATAGGAAAATGATTAGAATACACCCTCCCCAATCTTCTCTGAGTGACCTCTGGGTACTTCTCCTCCCACTCCCCACTAATCAAAAATCTATCTAATCGTGATAGAATAGGTTGATCTCGATTAGAGGACCAAGTAAAGTTTCCTCCAATTAAAGGCACATCCACCAACATGTTCTCCCTAATAAAATTAGAGAACTCTTCCATTGCCCCTGTTAATCTCCCACCGCTAGACCTCTCGATAAGAAAGCGAATCACGTTAAAATCTCCCCCCAATACACGTTGGAATGTTCCACCAAGCCATCATCCCACAATCCACCTCTACTCTTATCAGCGTTAGGCCCATAAACTCCTATAAACATCCAACGGAATCCATCCCCAACATTACTAAATGAAAGCGATAAAGAAAAAATTGCCCTTCACTAACCTCCTTCGTATGAAAGACTATAGTACCCCACATAACTAACACACCTCCTGAAGCCCCGATGATCCCACATATTGATACCCTACATGATGTCCCCCCATAAACTATTTACTATAGCCCTCGAGACGAACTCCAATTTGGTTTCTTGTAAGCAAACAGGTTCCGCCTTCCATCCCCTCAGCAGATTTCGAACACCCAACATTTTCCCCGCATCATTAAACCCCCATCACATTCCAACTAATAATTTTTGGGATCATCTTAACGTTTTGTCGTCCTTGACAAGCACACCTTTCTTTGACTCGACAACTTTAACGTCATAATTTACTGACCACTCGAGCCGTTTAAGTTCGTATTCGCCCTTCCTTCTTAATTTACCTCCTTGTGTACACATCCCCTGTCCTCTAATGGTCTCCAGTCCCTCGAATAATTGCAAAAGTCTACTTTCATATCCTTCGCAAGACACACCAACCAACTTACTGAAGTCCTGGATTTTTTTAAGGACCCAATTTGAGGGTGGGGTCCAACGTCCATCACATTCATTTTCATTGTTTCCTCTGCATAACGATACTCCAAGGGATCATTGGAATATCTCTCCACTCCCTCTACCTGCATGACATCACTGTCTGTTCCTCCCTTCTTAGCGCCATCTACCCACAACAGCATAGCTTTTTCAATCCCTAATTCCTTTTCTTTTTGAGGCTTAGATTTCCTTCTATTAAATGTGTTCCCAACCATGATTCTCGACATGTCACCTCGTGTTGTTTCAAAACTGTCGAAACTGCTCCCTCTTCCAAAACATGTCCCCGTCTCTTGCTCAACTAATCATAATCCATCCGCCTGCGGCGTCGTGTCCATAACTCCCACTGTTGTCGACTCGAAATTCACCATATTCGGCTCCCCTTCCTTTGACCAAGGTATCACCTCCCGATCTGCTTCAATCCCCGAGTCATAATCATCCTCATCATTAGAATTAGAAAGGGTTGCTTTTAGTGCTAATTCCTTAGGAGCCAAGCTCTCCATTTGCTTTCCATTAGCTAGAGACTCTTCCAAGCCTACCCTTCACTTATGACAAAAATACATCTTGGAGTTCGCCTCAGACCTACATCCCACTAGCCTAACTAATTCATCCAATTCCCCTTTCAACATCTGGATACGAGCCCTTATCTCAGCACTATTCAACAATACATATTAAAAAGGCAACAAAATTTTATCCAAAAATGATTTTAAACATTGAAAAAATGGTAACTTGATATACATATGAGACGTATCTTAAAAGAAATGTCTTTCTTCATCTCGCGAACTCTTTTCACATGACGGCTTTGATGTTGAGTTTTTTAGGCTTCAAAGCAAGGCATTAGATGCCCAAAAAATTAATAATAATAATAATAATTTTGTCATATTTCTTAACTTGTTTGCAGGGGATGGGTCCTTGTTGAATTCTTGTTTGCATTGCATACTGATTAAAATAGAAGTTACCATTTATAATACCCGCACCCGAATTTCTGGGTGTAATTTTATCAGAATTGAAAATAGGCTCATTTGAGGGTTAATCCACCTTTTAAAACCTTGTAGCAAGTTTATTATAAATGCTAATTCTCACGTGTTTTTGTTTTAAATAAAGGTTGGATGCTTGTCAAAACTCTTATATAGAAAATCCTTGATATATGTTTTTGTCATATTCTTGATTGACCAAATATAGGGTAATGTATAGTGTGAATGCATATGTATATTGAATGTAGTATTTATGTGAGGAATGAGGGAGAGATTCTTGCTCATTTCACAAATTTCAAGGAATAATTTCCACCATCATGGATTTTTCTTTAATGATGCATGACTAGTCTTTTCCTATTTAGCTCTCTCATTCACATTCACACGCTGCCACTTAATATTATTTTTCAGTCCAAATAATATACACATATACACACACATAGCCGAGGTGGAAATTGTAGATGGATCAAGCAATTCTATTCGGCCTCTATTGCTCTATTTTTAAATTTCACTGTTAGTACGCTACCTATATTGAATTATTATTATGTTATGAATTTCAAGAAATTATTATACATCCCATATGGTACAATATGATTATGATTATGTTAAGGGGACTAGAGTTTAGTGGCACTACACATAAGAATTCTTACCACCTATGCTCAATAAAATTCTTGTGTCTTCATTATGTTGATTATGATTATTATGCTCGTTTAAGTCATACATGATAATAATTCATGACATACTTATTGAGATTTTATAAATCTCACTTTATGATATTCCTCCATTTTAGGCAATTGATGGCTTGAGGTAATCAACGTGGAGATGACAACGGGCCAAGATTAATAAATTATTTTGTGTTTAAAACACAACTTTAAATTTTTAATTTAGTTGTTATGCTGGAATTATTATTTTTATTTATTTTTTGCAACTACGTGATAAAACCACAATTTATTTACTTATTGAAGAAAAAAATATTTCATGTTCTTATTTTAGTTCTTATGAAAGAATTTTGAGTTTTATTTAGGGACACTCGAATGGTCAAGGATTCAGGCCGTCACACTATTGACCTTCACTTCAGGAAGAAAATTATTTAATTTGCAGGTCCTTGGAAAGAAACAATTGATAATTTCAGTTATAGAACATAAAAAGCCCTAAAAAGCTATTGTGGTCATATCTAGAGCAAGTTCTCCCATAGAACTATGTTTAAATGTTTATTACTTCATTGCTCGAGTAGAACATGGTTTCACAATGTTCCAGCAATCAATGATGTAATAGTAAGTTACTGAATTGTATGGATGAAATGTTAGTAATCTGAATTTAGGCATAATACATATTAATTATGCAATATCAGTTCAACTCATAGTAAAAGATCTCTTAATGAACTTATCAAGTTAATTTTCTCAAATATTTTCAGCTTTGTATTTGCACTTTGCTGTATGTGCATTTTGCACTGAAGTCCATCGATGTGACAACTACATTCGTTAAAAAATAAAAAATAAAAAGTACTAAGTCTACTTCCCAAAAACATACCGAGCAAATTACAGCCCTTAGATCGAAGATCCACAAACTTCTCCTGCAAAATTCGAACCACAAAATGAAGAGGGATAAAAGTAATAAAGTTAAAATAAAAGGTAAAATTCAAATCAAATGGAGTAGATTAGTAAGCATTTTACATGATCACCGGAGGCGATAACGTGATAATCGTTGGGGGCATTACGGGAGGGGTCGCAGCAGAGGAAAACTTGGGCGCCGTTGAGCTTCAGCGCGTCATGAAGCGCGTCGAAGAGCTCCGGAGGCACTAGGTTCCTTGACATGAACACATTCGCTCCCTTGAACACCTTTGCCATTATCCTCCACTGTGTGTGCGATTTGATGGAGAAGTGTTGCTTTTTAATTTTGTGGAGAGACGACAGGGTAAAGGGTCTTCTATTTTTAGTTATTGGGAAAAAAAAAATACTGATTTGAAATTGTGGGTTTGCTATAATGTATTTCCGCGGGAAACGTCTAGCACTTTTCCCATAGAGGAACACCGGTCTATTTTTCACAAGGATGTGTTTGAGCATTAACATGAAATTTGTATGAAAAGAAGCTAAATTTTAAGTAATTCAAAAATTATCTAGAATTTATTTGTATGAAAATAATTAATAAATGCAGTTGATTGATTTAAGTCTCAATCAGGACAGATTCAAGATTGGATTCAAGATCGGGCTACAAAATTTCAAACCGGACTACTACTCAAAAAAAAAATTTATACATAAAAAACTGATTTTTTACCAAAAAAATAAAAAAAAATACCTTAAAAAAAGAGTAATGTAATTCGTAGTCACTCATTACGGTAGTCGTCCTACGTGGCATACACATGACAGGTGATTATTTGATGCATTAATGTGATAATTTTTTTATTCATTAATACATTAAATAATCACCTATTATGTGTATGCCACGTAGGGCGACTGTCGCAATGAGCGACTGTAAATAGCATTATTCTTAAAAAAAAGCTCTTGGGCCTGAGCGAGGGGGGCTACAGCCCAGCCCCGCCTCAATTCGTCTGTGGTCTCAATCCACAAAATATTATATTTGTCTATTTTTATTGTGGTAGATGAGAGAGAGAAATGGAGAATTACTTAGAAAAATAAAAAAATCCCTTGATAGAGAAAATATTTTTCTTATTTTTTAGAAAAATATGGTCACATGATCAAAAGTTGAAAAATATTTTTAATGGAATATATTGTCAATCAAAGACCAAAAGTAGAAATTTATGTGAAAAAATGACATTTTTATGAAAAATAAAGCTAATCAAACACATTTTAGATGAAAGTATATTTTAATCGAATTTCGATTATCTTAATCAAGAATTTGTGGCAACCCCACTTTAAAAGAAAATAGACTTTATAATAATAATTCTTTGAACAATATGTAATTAAAAAGTAGGAAAATTTTTTGAATTTATATATATAATTATTTTATTAGAGAAATTATGATTAAAAATGAATTTGGAAATATTGGGGCCCAAACGTAGACTAAGATAGTAATATAGAATATATGATTCGTGTTGACCTTGCGAATTGAACCCTACATGTGGCCAAGCAATAGCAACTCCATGTAATCCTCCCTATGCACAATAAAGAATGGTCAGAAGCACACGACCGAAACCAAAGGGGGTGATGACGACCGCACACACTATGACGGTCAAGTCAGTGATCGGAACAGTGTTCAAATTGTGCAAGAGAGAGGGGAGGAGAATAAATATTTCTTGAGTGTGGAGGCTAAGTTTTATAACCTCTGTCATTTGTCAAGCTTTGGGTATTTATAGTCAATGAGCACCGTTGGATGTGAAACACGTGTATGCATTTAACGGTGTGAGGAGTCCGCTAGTAGACGTTAATCAGTTGCGTCTAGAGTGGGCGAGTAATTAATTCTTCTAAATTGAATTGACATAAAGTTGATATGTCACATCAACTAAATCCATGGAAATGCCATATCAATTAATCCATGGAGATAGAGGATCCCGAAATAGATATATTTCTGAAATTGGGGGTGGAGGGATCTGTTAAGCGAGCACCTCAGAGTTCCCAACGCTTCAATGTCAGGAGACACTTCAATCACTTCAGTTGATTTACTTTGTGATGCTTGTGCCTTGTAGTACGTTAAGTTGAAGTTCGATCGAGGTTGACATTACTTCGAAACCACTTTAAAGGGACACGTGACGCCTCGTTGGGAAGTAGGCATGTCACGCCAAAGTGGTTTGGTAAGAGGCGTAACAATTCGTTTTATATGTGTTTCGATTTTGAGTTTTGAATTAATTTCCAGTTTTCTATAGCGAGGGTTCGTTTCAAGATTGTTAAAAGCACGTTTGATTTATTATTTGAAAAAATATTTCTCGAAACTGAAAACTAGAAAATATATTTGGTTTGAAATTTTGAAATATTTACAATTTTATATTAATATATTATCAAATAATATATATACATTTTTAAGTTGGTAAATCTTACAATATTTTTCTTATTATAAAAATAAAAGTAAAGCAAATAACGAATGAATTCAAAATATAGGAAACAAAAATAAAAATTAATAACATGCATATTTTTATGTTCATTTAAATATATTTTTTCGAATTTTTATATAAATAATACTAAACTATTTGTGTTTTTTATTTTTTTTATAATTTTATTTTTTCGGAGTTTTTTTTTGGGATTTTATATTAATTTTTTTTATTTTTTGAAATTATTAATTTTATTTTATGAATTTATTTGTCCAAATTTTGTTTTAGAATATTTATTTATTAGAATTCATATTTTATATATATATTTTTAAAAAAAATATTTAAACGTTTGTGTTTCCCTATTTTTTAATATTTTAAGAATTTTCACTAAAACCACTTAAAATGTCAAAACTAAGTTGTAAGTTATAAATTTAACTTTATTTTCGAAAATATATATTTGATAAATATATATTTGAAAATATCAAACCAAACACGTTTTTAATGTTTTGCAAATTTAAATATTGAAAGCGGCAAAGTGAACTCACCATAATGTCATTCCTCTATTTGATTCGCATTTTTCGAAGTATATATTTTTCTTAAATTCATTTTCAACCACACATTTTATGAAATTCACCCTTGTTAATTTTTAATTATACATTTCATCCATTTTTTATCAAAAGAGTAATGTTAAATACGATCATTGGTGTCAACACAATTTATGTGATAATTGTATGGTATTAAATGATATGTTCAAATAAATGTAATGTCAAATAATTTATTTAATTGAACCTATCAAGGGTGGCCATCTAAAATGGTTTTTGATAGCATTGTTCTTATTAAAAATTATTAAATGACAAGCTAAAAATTGACAAAAATCTAAAACAAAGTAACAATAATTTTAACTAAATATTTTATTGGATCCACAATTTTTATCAACTTTACAATCACATATTTCATTTTTTTTTTTTATCAATTCTCACTAAAAATTGAAATTTAGTTAAACAAAACAGGGTCTTTATATAAAATCAACTTTTTTAATAAATTGAAAAAATAAAATAATCATTTTTCATAAGTGATTTAGATGTGGAGTAAGAGGAGAGAAGAAAGAGTATTATGGGTTATCCATACAAAATAATAATAATAATAATAATAATAATAATAATAATAATAATAATAATAATAATAATAATAATAAGTGGAATCATGGTCTTTGAAAAAAGTTCAAAAAATAAAAAATAAAAATTGTAGTGTTCGTTTTCAAAGAATTTTGCATCTATTTTGAGTGAAAACGGCCTACGACCAAAACTCATGAGCTTCACCCATCATGTATTGCATGTTTCGGCTCAATTCCATCTTTTAGGGCTCCACAAAAATGCAATTATTGTAGAATTTTAATTTCATTTAGAGTTTATCTCTACTCTTAGCCCCTGTTTGACTCTCATTACCTGAAAAAGAAAATGGGGGGAATAATATTTTTTAGAAAAATGAGTGGTTGAAAAAGAAGGAAAATTTTTCGATTTACGTGTAATATTATTTTATGGAAGATTGTGTGGTTGAAAATAGGAGAGAGAAAAATGTAATGTAATGTAATTGAATTTAATGGGGATCAAACGGGGCATTAATCTATCATTATCTAAAATTAGTCTTTACCTAAGAATTTAGTTAGATTATATTTTATTTATTATAAATATGAGTTGTAAGCTTTGTAGCAATTTGTTGAATTTGAATTTATAAAAAGTCTTGAGAAGCTTATCATTCTCTCTTTTTTGCATTTGATATTTCAAATCAACAAGTTTGAGTTTTGTGAGATTTTATTCTTTCTATAAGCTTTTGCTATGTCAATAATAATCACCGATGACGTGAGTTGAAGTTGAGGGACGATGAAGTTGGTAAAGAGGAGGTGGAAGGGCACGATTATAGAGGAGATGGGGTGGCATGGTCGTTCGAAATTTTTTACGGTCAATGGTATATTCGATTCCGAGAAAATATAATTATGCATCAAATTCTGTATAAACGATCAAATTCCTAATGATAAGCATTCTCTTTATTACTTTAAATTTGTAATCTAACTTTTCACATACATAAGCTAAGCTGCATTTAGTTTCTCATAGTTAGGTCATTCTTATAACTTTTTTATTTGATTGAGCTGGCGAATCCATAGGCCAGGCGACAATGGTTTCATAAGAAATGAATTAAAAATTTCTATTTAGTTCTAAAAGGGTGAAGCATATAACAATTATTATTATTATTATTATTATTATTATTATTATTATTATTATTATTATTATCATCATTATTATTTTAACATTTGAAAAGGAAAATGCTCCGTTAGCTACGGTACATGGCAAATTATCCCAAGGGTGCCCTAAAATTCCTCCAACGAACTGTATTATGGAATCATCCTCAAATATCTCAAACAGAGTAGGCATATGCCAACCGTCAATACCTCCAAAGTTATAGACAGAACACCGTGTGGAGAGACCCAATATTGAGTGAAAAATATCGCGACTCCGATCTTTTCAATAAAATGATCACACAGTAGATCAACAAAGTTCAAAGTGATGTCTCTATCCCATTCAAGTTTACCACTACAATATCAAAGTGAAAATGATTTCAGAACATAGATATCATTTAATCTTGTCTCATGCAACATGATATAAGTTTTCTTTTCTTTGTAGATATCTTTATTGAAGCGCACACGATAGTCTAGTTTATTTTGTTACCAAATTACTACTTTTCTTTCTGGAGTCATTTGATCCATCATCTTTGTGAAAAAGATGAAGAAGTGCACCCTGCCAAAATTGAGCTTAATTACCCCACCCTTCTCCACGTTTTGGTAGAAAGATTTGTACTATACACCCAGATGTAATTTGTGAATAAAATTGTCTTTGCTTAGCTGAGGGTTCTTTTTATATTTTTTTAAATATTATATTTATATAAATATATTGAAATATTTTCTGCTATCAAATGAACCCTATGACTTTTAAAGCCCAAGCGGATCATAATTTTCTCACACAGTACATTTATCACATTAAAATGTAATAATTTTAATTACTGTACAAAAATAAGAATTCATCCGATTGGCCATCTATTATGTTCGAGTTTCAATTGATTTTTATGCTGTTTTCATGTTTCAAGACGAGTTAGAGTATTGGATGGTATTGTTTAAAAAGTGACTACAAATGTGATAAATACGTGTTTTAATCACATTAATGAACATTGTCTCATTTACTTGAAGGCACATTTCAACTCAAAAGATATTATTTCTTACATTATTAGTGAATACATGGCACGCGAATTTATTAAGTTTCCAGCAACATGACGACGATGGAGTGTCAAGGCATTGAGTTTTTAACTTCCAAGAACAAATTTTTTCATCTTTCCCTCTATAAAATCTAGTTATGTATTCAGCCCTATTTGATTTAGTTAAATATGATAAAATCCTCCTCGAATTTCTATCCTTCAATTAGGTATGGAAGTTTTATGTTTGGAATTAATGGTTTTAATGTTTATATTTGATTCTCTGCTTCTCATTTGCACTCAAATTTGTTTCTCATCATTAAGGTTTGTGTTGTAATTGTCGAGTTATAATTGAATTTGGAGCTATGTTGCCTGCATTGAGTGAAAGTAAGTGAAGTATGTAATTTGTAGTATGTATTGTACTGTTGTAAACCGTCAGTAGGCATAAGATAATGTCAGAAGAAGACGCTCAAACGCGAATTGGTAAAACTACCACCCTTGGAGCACTTGATTCCGCTCGAGTGATATTTTGAGCGAGAAAACTCTAACTTCCATCCTTTCAAAAGAAAAAAAAAGAAAAAAAAAAAAAGAATGCAAATAGTGCAACAAATGGGCTACAATTGTAGGCTGTAGCAGGGTATTAAATCATTTTCTTTAATATTATGTTTTAAACAAATTATAATTTAATTTTTGGTCCCACAATACAAACAGATTCTGCCGTTGAGTGTGCACGTGTAATGCAATTTTAGAACCTAGTAATTACTCTATTTAGTTAATGCATAATTATACTCATAGATAATTATAACTAGAATAATGTTATTCGAGTGGTGATTAGTACCGATCTATGTGGCAGTGATTTCAAAATCATGTAAATTTGTTTTAAGCGCCAAGGGAGCCGAATAACATTATTAAAAAACTTTTATATCTAAAATCAATTTTTTCAAGGAAACAACTTTTTTTTTTTTGGGTAATTAACTGTGTGGAGCATTTTTTGAGATGGACAACTGAATCTAATAGAAAACTTCTCAATACATTGCATGCATTTAACGAAATTGGGTAGCCAAGATATTATTGTGGGGAGCTCGGTGGTCGACAACGTTGACATAGGGCTAAATAAATCCTCGTAATCGGGATCCTGACTATCAAAAAGATGACTAGTATCTTAAACAGAAAAGTCAGAGGGACAGGGTTGGAGACAGGCCAAAAAACAAGGCGCCCACATGGCACCCCCCTATTGGCCTGTCTCCAACCCTGGTCAAAAAGCAAGGTTCCTCGTAATCGGGATCCTAACTATCAAAAAGATGATTAGTATCTTAAACGGAAAAGGCAGAGGGACAGAGTTGGAGACAGGCCAAAAAACAAGGGCGCCCCCCTATTGGCTTGTCTCCAACCCTGGCTAAAAAGCAGGGTTCTATCGTAAAACTAATGTTAAGATTGGCTGTTTATTTTGTGTATGTCGACATCACGTACTTTCAAATTTTAACAACACTATTAAGCAAGTCATAAAAGGTTAGACAAAAGCTCGACACAACCACGATTAAAAGTCAAGGTTTTGAAAAATTTAGGAGCTGTTCTCTTAGTGTTTGAATTTTTAATTTTGAGTTTTGAATTCATTTTGGGATTTGGATTTTAAGTGTCTGTTTTGAAATTGTTGAAATCACGTTCTTTTTGTCATTTTGAAAAAATGTTTCATAAAACTTGAAAATCCAAAACACGTTTCTTTTCCATTCATTTTCCCTTCTCCATCCAACACCGCCATCTTCTACCTCACAAACCGACCAACACCCACACCTAGACCACCAAATCCCAGCATCACTCGTTTCCCCTCACCTTTGCGGAGCCAAACTTGGGCAAAAATTTTCGCACAAGAGCTTGAAATTGCAACATTAATTCATCAAGTTCTAGGGGAGATTGGGGTTGACCTATGGCTGGACAAGGTGCGCCAGGTGAAGAGGAGTTCAACCCATGTGTTCTGCAACCATGGGTCAACCGAACGGCACTGGAATCTGCAACATTACGATTCTACTGGATGGGCTTCCTGCTGGGCCAATATTTTTGGGTTTAATTCAGATTTTTGAATTGTTGTTTGTGGTAAATTGGATCCATGGTTGGGGTCGGTTTGTGATGGGCAATCGACCAGTGGTGGTGCACGACCTTGGGTGTCGCCGGAGGTTGAGATTCCAGCAGAAGCAGTTTGCTCCAGATCAGTTTTTGAGGATAATTTTTCATCGATTTTGGCTTATGTTTGGTTTGTTGTTTGTGTGGTAATTGAAGAGGGGATTGAGGGCTTCACATTGGTATGTAAATCCGGTGGTTTTGGAGGAGGTTGGCCGGAATTTAGAGGGTCGGAAAGTGGCGCTCCATTGAGTTGGCAGAAGACACTTGGGGAAAATGGCAGGGCGTTTTCCGCATTTTCGAACTGGGTCAGTGTTTGTGAAGAAAACGCTCAAAACGTGATTATTCTCGTTTTCAATTTTCTTCACTTTTTTTTCTTTTTTTTTTTCTTTTGAAAATTTGTTTTTGAAAACGGGAAAGAGAACGCGTTTTCACCGTTTTGGAAAATCGAAAACAGAAAACTGCCAAAAAACGGTAAAGAGAACAGACCCTCAGACATTCATATACGAAGATAATAAAATATTACAATATGGTTCGAGATTGTGAAAACCTATAGTCACAATACACAAGTCTTATTAGATATCCCGAGCACATAAAGTATATTTAGAACCTAATAAAGACATGATTAAACATTATTCTCAACAAGGATTTAGTTCTTTGTCTATCATTAACTTATTATTAGTTACTCGATTAATTTTCCAATCGCCGAACAAGGTACTCTTTAAAGTTGTATAGGGCTGAATAGCTACAAAAAGTATACCATTAACATCCCCAAGTCCATTGTAATTGGGCCACCCTTCTGAATGAGCAACTACGAGGCCCATTAACAAGTTCAGAATATTTGTAGCCAAAATTTTGTTTGGGAAATAGAAGGGAGAAATGAGGTTGAAATCGGCAAATATGTATTATGGACTTAAATTCTATTTTATTTTCATTTGAATTTCTCTTTACAGTTTACACGACTATAGGAATTTTTTCCCCATCACAATCCAATTTAAAAGAAACTAAGGGGTTTCGATGCCCAAGGAATAGTCATATCCCTTTATAAAAATATTATCTTTCCATATCTAGTTATGTAAGAATTAAATTCGCACATTTTCATCAGTCTTCTCTAATACGTAGTACCACATCCTATCGGTCCCCCCTCAGTGGATGATTTATTGGTCCCTCTTCATCTAATCATGAAGGATCACAAGATCGATTAAGACCTAATTCTGCTTCCTCAAAACAAGGAGTACATCACTCATGGGTGACTCAAAGCAATTCAAGGATCTTAGACAAAATTGTTAAAAGGGGCCTTTTTGAAAACTATAATTTTAAAAAATAATGAAGTAGATGGGAATTCCATTGGTGTTGGAGATTTTAAATGAAATCAATACATGTTGATTTTTCTATCATAACTACTGACACCGATAACATTAGTGATCATAGACACACCTTTGTTAATGATTAATAATGAAAATGTCATCGATAATGTTGTCGAAAAGCATCAATCGTAGTTCAATCGCCGATAGAAAGTTGCAACTCGCTAAATTTTTCAACCTATTTTATTTATAAGTTAGTAGCAAATAATTTAAAATATCTTTTTGTTTTTATTATAATATTATCATCTCGTAATTTTTTTTATTATAAATCATTTATAAATGGTCAAAATTTATGTTCAACGACACATTTCAAAGTATCATGGATGTTTTCCATTCATTTTTATATAATTTATAAATTATTCACAAACGGGGGTCTATGCACAATCTATTAATTACCGTCATGTCTAGTCGATGTGAGATTTTGAAACAATTTTATCATTTATTTAACCCAAAAGTTATACTTCTCATACTTCGAATCACTCGGTCTTGCTATTTAAATCATTTGCAAAACTTTTAGATGAATGATTAAAAAATCCTTTCGGACAATTAATAAAACACTCACACACATAAATGTAACACATTAAATGACCCTCACAAAATTCGACTTTGATCGCTCAAGCATTCTTCTTCTATAGCAGTGTTTAACAAGGGGATGTAACAAAATTAATGTAAACATTGCTTCATTTGATCAATTTGGACACACTTAGCCATCCAATCAATAAAAATTATCCGTCGGACAAATATATATTCCGTAATATGTTTGCTGATAGCGTGACAATGAACATGGTGCAATTGAAGACACCAAGCAAAACGACGTAGCAGAGAGTAACGTGGATGTTGTCAAATGCTGTTCCTTAATTTCATTTTCACTTGACGTGATGCTGGAGAACATGTGGTCTTAAGATATTGTCACCATCGTGCTATAGAAATTCTTTGTTTATTAATTAATTTCATATTTTTTAATTATATATTTTTGGATTAAAGTAAATTAACTTTTTGAAGTTATTGCACTTCGCGAGGGGCTGATGTTGGGCAAAGACAATTATCCGAGAGTGTTATGCTCTTTAAAGTGTTTAGAGTTTGAAACTTTTCTACATGAAAATCTTTTGGGAAAAATTACTTTTAAATACACACACACACACACTAAACAAGCAATATTTTAATTATAGGTGAATATTGAATGCTTCGATTCTAGTTAATATAGTCCT
>NC_036251.1:22523142-22540250 GCF_002742605.1 Olea europaea var. sylvestris
GAATGCTGTCTTTTGCAATTTTTTTTACTGCTGTCCTTTTGGGTTTCGTACACTGACTATAAACTATATTATCAGAAAACTTGATTGGTAAAGGCGGAAGCAGTCAAGTTTATCGAGGCTGTCTACCAGAAGGCAAGGAACTGGCTGTGAAAATTCTTAAACCTTCAGAGGATGTGTTGGAGCACTTCGTTTCTGAAATTGAAATCATCACTTCTTTGCATCATAGCAATATAATTTCATTGGTTGGCATCTGTTTTGAGGAAAACAATCTACTTTTGGTTTATAATCTTTTATCCAGAGGAAGCCTAGAAGACAATCTCCATGGTATATAATAAATGCTTTTTCCTTCTTTTCAGAGGAATAAACTTGCATGATGTTTTAAAATTGGTGTTAATGGATAACCGCTTTCTGAATTAGGTCCTAAGAAAACTGGGAATTCATTTTGTTGGGAAGATAGATATAAAGTCGCTCTGGGCATTGCTGAGGCACTGGACTATATACATAATGCAGCAGTTGAACCCATCATTCACAGGGATGTGAAATCTTCAAATATCCTTCTTTCAGATGCTTTTGAGCCTCAGGTGCCGCTTACTTTTCATTGACTTCAGTATTTGTGAGATATTACTCGTATTAACACCACATATTGGCCTTTGCAGCTTTCAGATTTTGGGCTTGCTACTTGGGCTTCAAGTTCTTCGCGTCATATTGATACCACTGATGTTGCTGGAACATTTGGGTGAGTTTTGTATTCTTTTGAAGTTTTTTTTAGTTATATGTCATTTAGTTTCAGGAGATGACATTTTTTTCCTGTGGCAGCTACTTGGCTCCGGAATACTTTATGCATGGCAAATTGAATGAAAATATTGATGTTTATGCATTTGGTGTTGTACTTCTTGAGCTTTTGTCTGGTAGAAAGCCCATTGATAATGAACTTCCAAAGGGGGAAGAAAGCTTGGTAATGTGGGTATGTATCTGTTTCTATGTATGCAAGTTTTAATTTGCTTTTACCTGTTTCCCATGACTTCTAAAAATCTGCACAATTGAGCAGTATTTTTGTCATCAAACTCTTGGGAATGGTTTTAGAAATCATTAATCTCAAATTACTTGAGATAACTAAACATTTCCTTGAAGATGCTATTTTCATTTATGATTGATTTGAGCATCGCTTCAATTAAAATATCAGAAGATGTTTGTGCTGCTGAGGATTTATCTCCTAACAATTTGTTAGTTAAAAGTTAAACTGCTGATTTTTTTCCAGGCAAATCGAGTTATGAAAGATGGGAAAATTTCACAGTTGCTAGATCCTAACCTTACTAATGCTTATGACTACATTCAATTTGAGAAAATGGTCTTGGCTGCAATCCTTTGCATTAGACGTGCGCCTCAATCTCGCCCTCAAATTAGCCTTGTAAGCCATAAAATTTAACCTATTTTTAATAGTAGCAATATGGTCGTCTCAATAGCATTTTAACTGTTGGTGCTAACTCGTAACAGATCCTCGAACTCCTTCAAGGTGATCCGGAAGCTCTTGATTGGGCAACTGAGCAGGTCAATGCTTCAGATGAAGTAGATAGTGTTGATGGTGAGCAGTCAGGGACGAACCTCCAATCTTTTATTAATCTTGCATTGCTTAATTTGGAGGAAGGCTCCGGTTCTAGTAGCAGCACCGAGCAAAACATCTTGGTCGAGGATTACCTCCAAGGAAGATGCAGCCATTCATCAAGCTTCGACTGAAAATTGGTTTTTTTCTATAGTTTCCCGTCAACCAAAGGTTGTTCTGTGGTCTGAGTCTGTATATGAACGTGTTTAGCCTTGTTTAGTTTGTGTTACCACAATGTCAGGTCTCGGACGCGACGGTTACAATGTTTCGACCTCCTCCTTACCTGATTTACGTCGCGGTCCGAGTGTCGGTTGGATTGTATTTTGTCATATGGATCAAAATTTGACAATTTTTTGTTCAAGTAGTGAAATTGCTGCTGAATCTATTGTTGGCAGTGGGCACCATTAAAAATTGCCCACATTTGTAATTACAGGTGTACGAGATGTAATCCACAATTTCGATAATTTATTGCATGGAAAATGATATTTATGAAGCAGATATTCCTTTCTTCTCGTGCGTTTTGCATTTCTTGATGGAGATGGTTACTTTGTCCCTTCCCCTATTTTCATCTTTCTTTCTTGGGATCAGATTCTATACTCTTGTCCCAATGCTTGATCTCTCACCATAGTATATGCTAAGCTTCAAATGCTGAACTTCTGGCTTCTCTCAAACTTCAGCTTTTTATGAGTTGTTTCGGCAAAAAATTGAATTGTATTCAACAATATTTTGGGGGGGGGGGGGGGGGGACATAAAAATCTCTTTTATTGTACTATTGCTTCGTCTAGTCTCCTGAATGCATTCATTATAAATTATCTATATTGCTTTCTAGATTCGGTGCCTACCTCAAGTTCTAATTTCTTTCTGGGTTACTCTGAAGTTTGAACTACACAAAATGAAATTCCAGTTTTTATTAATTGGAAAATACAGCTAAACCTTCCACTAGTCATTCTGCTGAAACCAATTAATTTTAATAATATTAATGTTGTTAATTGATAGAGCTTACCAAATTCAAGATATATGCATTGAGAAAATAGATGGGTGCAATTTCGGCTTTCGGGATTTTGCAGGAGATGTCACTACGTTATCCATTTTTTTTTTTGGATGCGAAATCTCCAACCTACCCTTGTAGATATCTTTGTGGGTACATTTATTGCTCATTAATGCTAATTAATGACATAATTTGATGTTTGACTTTGTAAGAAAAACATATGAATATATAATATGCAATGAATAATAGAATCATTGATTAAAAAAATAGTGCTAATCGTAAATACCAATAGTTCAACCATCGAACAAGAATGTGAAGACCAATAGTTAAAATGTCGAACTCGACAAAATGTCAAGAAAGACATTTGAACTATTAGTTTTATCGATTTGCTAATGTTTGATATAATTTATTGGGTTAATAGCACAAAACGTCCCTATGTTTGATACTTGTTTCGGAAAATGTCCTTACGTTTCATTTTTTTGCATTTTCGCCCTTATTTCAACGTTTCGTTGCGAAAAACGTCCTTCCGTCCATCTGCCGTCTATTTTACAGTTAAATGCACACCTGGCTCACTTTTAATTTCAATCTTGAAGGGTAAAATGATCAGGCACTCCAAACAAACTCTACTCCCACGATAAAATGGTTATTCCGAAAAAAGAAAAAGAAAAAATTATTCTCCGCAAACTACAGTGCCAAAGCCTATTATTCATCATCACCGTGGTTGATGCATCTTCGAAAATTCACTGTTCATCGTTTTCAGAAATCCTATGTTAATCATCACCCATGTCTGATGCATTTCAAAAATGGAATGTTCATCGTCACCATAATTGATGCGTTTTTGGAAAACAAATTTTGGTTTTCATACCAGCTATCATTCGCCATTACCAAAAACTCACCAAGCTTAGTCCCAGAAATCTGCACCATAAACTAAAGCCGTAAACATGCTTTTCCTGAAGTTGGACAATGTTTGCATAAAATGTCCCTACGTTTTACAATGTTTGCGTATAACGTCCCTAATTTTGACAATGTTTGCATTAAATGTCCCTACGTTTCATTTTGTATTGCATGAAACATCCCTACTTTTGTCACCTATTTGCGCATAACATCCCTATGTTTCATATTTTTGCAAAAATTGTCCCTATACATTCTGTTTGAAATCCCTTTCATTCACGGCATCAGCAACTCACAACAAACTCAACAAGCAACCCCACACACGTATCAACCCACCAACTCCACTTACCGGTCAAACTTCAAATTAAAAAAGTAGCAGAATATACTGAACAAATAGGTTAGTAATGGCACAATAAAAGGTTTAATAACATAGTTAATATTTATAGCCAAATTTGAATCTAATGTAGGCAAAATAGAGATGTTCATTAACATAGCATTTATATGTTTAAACAAAAAAAATTTACAGTTCAACAGTTACTTCAAGATAGTCCTAAACTGCATTCTACAGAAACCAAAAAAATGATCTGATTGTGCCTAATTCCTTGTTGGTGGTGGTGCCCCTTTGCAGCTCCTACTGTTGTACCCTGATTCTCCACATTTTCGATAGCTCTGAGTTTGGCCTGCTCTTTTCTTTGCACCAGATATGCCTGCTAAAGTTGTCTCTGAAGGGGTTTCATTTTGCGAAGACATTCTAGACTTCTTTGCCTGACTAGAAGATTCCACCTCATTCTTTTGTTTTCTTCTATTCTTTTTTGGCCTCCAGACCTTCTTTGTGTATGCAGGTGGCCTAAGTAGGTTGAGACCTGGACTAGGCCATGAGTCTGGTCCTGTGATTGGGGAAATTGAAGGCGTATACGTGATCAAATAACAATCCTTTTTGTAGACGGCATGTACATAATCAACAACATTAAGGCCTCTTGATACCAACAAGGCAATCACGTGGCAACAAGGGATTCCGGATAACTGCCACCCACGACATGTACAAGTCCTTGCCCTGAGGTCAACAGAATGTACTATAATGCCTGCATTGTGTCGAACTTGGAACTTCTCATTCCCCGCATATTCATCCCATTCAAACCTTGACAGCTTACTGTTCTTTTCGAGAATCTTCTGGATTCTAGGGCCTACGAATGATGTCCATCTAACAGTTGCCTCCCTACGGGCTACAATTCTCTTCATCAAGTATACCCTAATCTCTTAAGCATAGTTAGAATGGGCTTCTCTCTTGCAGTGACAATTGTGCTGTTGAATGATTCATACAAATTGTTCAGCAACATGTCAAACTGCGTCCACTCTCGAAAGTGGGATTTGCTCCAATGGGAGGCAGGTTTTTGTTCTAGCTACCCATACGCAATCGGGTCGAGGTCTAACATTTTTTGCATATGTGAAAGCTACTGTGGCACAGTAGTGGCTCTAGCTGGATCCCGAAGGCAATTCTTCATAGCCAGTCCCTTATGCGTCGCGCTGAAATTATTGTACAAATGTCGAACACATGTTCTGTGCTCCGCACTCTCAAACAACGACTCAATCGCATTAACCAACCCCTTCTGCTTATCTGAGATGAATGTCCTGTGCATGCCATTGTGTATATGCAAATCATCTTTCAACAACTCTAAAAACCACCTCCAATTGTCTCCATTCTCCACCTCAACAACTGCATACGCTACTGGATACATACCATTGTTTGCATCCACTCCAACTGCAGACAATAACTGCCCACCATACTCCGTCTTTATAAAGCAACCATTTAGACCAATCATCCTTCTACACCCCCTAATGAAATCCTCCTTTAAAGCTCCAAGGTAAACATATAACCGTCGGAATTCTCCAGCATAACCCTCAACAAATGCTGCGGTCCCACTATTAGTCCGTTTCAACTCTTCACAATAATCCTACAGTATTTTGTATTGGTCCACCATAGTTCCCCTAATCTTCTCCAGCGCTTTCTCCGTAGTTCTATACACTTGCCAGAGAGATATATCACCTAAATCCTCCCTTTTAACCCTCTCCGTGAATGTGCTGACCGACATATTTGGTTCGGACCTCCAATCAGATAAATATCTATCTGCCAAATACGTGGAAGTTACTCGAAAATTCTTATACACCATCGAGCACGTATGCCCTGTCGCATATGTTTTGATTACCCAGGTTGTCTTGAAACGCTCCTTGGTAGCATACAAAACCTAGGGACATTCTCCTTTGCACTTGGCTCTCAATCTCGATGTATCATCCTTCTTGTACTTTATCTCTCTGTTGCTCATAACTGAGTATGAAGTGATGGCATGGCAGCCTTCAACAAAGATTTGGACTCAAATACCAAACCTAACAATAAGAAAATACAATCATGTTAGTCATCCATAGAGAATGGGCTACAAGTGAGGTAAACAATGTGTTGAAGTTACTTTGTCTGAACTTTGGGTTCCCCATATCAGTCCTTGAATTGAAAGCATCAGTTGAAGCCCTTCTTCTTGAAGTTGTATCATCCTCATCTGTACTATCCATGCTTTGCAATTCATCGGAGTCCCCATAGTCGGTATCTGAATCCTAACTTGATGCTCATCTCCCACACCTAATCCAAAATTAAAATTTATCCTTTCACGCTCAGTTTCAGCAGTAGATACTAGCTGATCCTCCATCTCATAATTAGATTCCACCAAACTTTCAACCCCACCTTCAACCTCAGCTTCAACCTCAACTTCATCATTTTCAACGCCCATATGACACACATTTTGATCTTCTTTGTAATGGTATTGAAGGGTTTCCTCGTACTGTGACCACAACTTTTCAGCATTGTCGTGAAAAACCTGATCCGACCAATCAATTTCAGGCTCCACACCTTTAGTTTCTTTCACAGAAGGTACATAGCAACCTTCAAAAGTTTGTGGTTCATCACATTGTGCATCATCTTCTGGGATCGATGCATGCAATTGCAATGGGGCGACAACATATATCTGCACGATTGGACGGTCACCTCTATCCCTAAGCACTTCCTTTATATCCTTCTCACTCTCCAATCTATTCAACCCCTTCCCTAAACTCATTTTTTGTTTTCTGTAGTAAAACTCCAACATTGAATCATTGCCAACCGCATCTAAAATTTTTGTCAAATTACCTCTCGTAAACATTTTGGCATGGACAAAGTCGAAGAACACCACGAATCCATTTTCGTATGACAGATTGTTTGGCTTATCATAGAAGTGGCCTCCATGATGTAATTCAATGGTGAAGTAACCTGAGTTTGCACCTGCATGCAAAACAATACAGAGATTAGAGTATGAAGAGTGAAAAATGCTATGGAAGTGGTGGAAATGAACAAATACACACTGATCAAATTTGGACTACACAACATAAATGCTTAAAGCCTAGCCAAAACCACGAAAATTTCAGCTTCCAACCAATACCCTATAATCTATTATTCATCCGTAAAAACCCTCCAAAAATTTCTCCCAAAACATTTGGTTTCCTTCCTATTTCCCATTTTCGATTTTAATCAAGTTCCAAACTTGAACTACACATAGAAATTAAGATTAATGGAGGGAAAATAGTTATCAACCCCCTCCAATGTTCATACTGCATGTAGGTGTGGCATCGTTGAGCCCTCTAATAAATGGATGAGGCATTTCGCTTTCAACAGAAAACCCTGCGAGAAAAAATGAGAAAACCTATAAAAAATTAGCAACCAAGCGTCGATCATTCAATGTCTAAAATTTTGAACACTAACTTCAAAAATAACGGCTTCATTGCGACCTACGTACCTTCTTTTAGTTTGTCTCTACCGCGTGCAAAGAACTGCCAACCCTTCGTGTTGAAATCGTCGATGACATGTGAAAGGGTTTGATGCGAACCCGATCAACAAGGTTGCAATCGAGCCCACAGGATATTGAATCGGATCCCAAGAACGCCAATATGACCAAGGTTTATGGATCTGACCCCAAAATAGTGAACCAAGCAACCCAACAAGAACGTTGCTGTGAAGGACCTCTTGATCACACGATTGAAGAAATCACACCTGGATTGTGGATTTTAACCAATAAAAGATGAACCAAAAAACCCAACGGTAACGATGACGCGAAAGACCCTTTGATTACACAATTCAATGATTCAAGTCGATGGTTTGAACGCCACAAGATGATTAGTCTTGATAAGTTCGGATTTGTCCATTCAAGAACAAAGATAAATGAAGCAAAGCTTCAAGAGAGAATTCTCTAATTTCATAATAAAAGTCTTCTTCTACAATTATGAAAGAAAATCCTATTTATACTAGAAACATAGAAAAATAATTAAAGATGAAAAAATAAACTCCTAAAATATGGAAAAACCGTGTGCTAGAGTCCTAATAATATTAGAGTTTTCAAAATTAAGAAATCCAACCAATTAAAGCACTTCGCGAGAAAAGGAAAGAGTTCGCCTCCGTTTAGTGCTATGCGATCGCATGGCACAATTTAGTGCAGTCGCATGGTTGTTCCGAATGTTGCCAAAAAATTTCCTGTTTGCTCCTATGCGACCGCAAGGGTTGGAAGTTGTGCGGTCGCACAACCTTTGATTTTGGCTCCGTCTTCGGTTACAATTATCAAGCTAATCCTAATTGAATTAGGCTTCGGCCCCTTCATCAAATTTACTCCTTGACACGTGAACTTCATGATTTTAGACTCCGTTGCTCGAATACATAAGTGACCAATTTTATTAGCTACTTCGAAGTCTTGACTTGGCTTGATTCTTGACTTCGACCTTCTCCAATCAATTAATGAATTCTTGAAATTGATGGTGCACCCGGGATCATATCAGGGCTGAAGTCGGATGGGTAGTAGGGGACGTGAAGAGTTCTGAGTATGAAGACTAACGTGCGTATTTTATCGTGGGAAACAGAGTTTGTTTGGAGTGTTTGACCATTTTACCCTTCAAGCTTGAAATTAAAAGTGAGTCAGGTGTGCATTTAATTGTGAAATAGACGGCAGATGGACAGAAGGATGTTTTTCGCAACAAAAAGTTAAAATAAGGGCAAAAATGCAAAAAAAGAAACGTAAGGACATTTTCCGCAACAAGTGCCAAACGTAGGGACGTTTTATGCTATTAACCCTAATTTATTCATAGGTGCCACTTGTATGATATCAAAGTTCGATAAATGAATTGTGCAGAATGCTTGTCATTGATGAGATTCATATATGAGTAATAATATGAGATTCATCGTATCGTATGGAGCGAGTTGGACACAATCGCACCACATGCTCAAACCCCGTTCCAACAACAAGTACGTAAAACTAAATGATGTTTAAAGCTTGAAGTTGTATTTTGTATATGATAATGATGATGTTCATTATTTGTTATAATGTCATTTTCATGTTATTACTATTGCAACTTTTATTCGAGAAGAAAAAAACGTTCTAAACTTTACAAAATGTAAGATTTCATTAACTGTAAACTATTGAGTAGTAAATTAGACAAAATATTCGGGTAAAACGATTGATCGGACACAAAATATTACAGTTATGTACTAACCCATAATCTTTAATAAAAGTAGAAAATTTAAATATAGTTGATAATATGAAGCAGTATTTGCTTACATCAAGCGTTGTTGACATTTGAACTTTCACTCCCACTAACTTTATCATCAGAAACTTATGACAATAACATTGGATGGTGGAATGTTACGAATCAACTCATCAATATCGGAGTCATCTTCATAAGAAACCATGTATTCTAAAATATCACCGACTTCATGGTCCAGTATTTGAGATCATTGGCTAAAAATGTCATCCAAGTTGGCAAAAAAGGAATTTAGTGGTACTATCGTTGATCATCCAATATATTTACAAGAGATTCCTTACAAATAGTTTGACCTGTTACACAATAAAAATGTCTTTTCACACATGAATATGAGGTGAACAAATATAAAAATAATTTGTTTGACGTCCACATCATGATATAACTGCAAAATAATGCGACAAATTATAAGTCCAAAAGCAACACATAGCTGTCCCGGTCAATGAAGTCCTATTGCATACTATTCTTCCATCTTTTTCGGCCACTTTTAGTGTGTAGTGAGTTCAAAATCCATCTGCAACTCCATTAAAATGAACAAATTTCAATGTCATACGATGATTTAACATGTAATGAATTTGTACAACACATAGTGAATCAATTTAAACAATTTTTATTTTATTATAACTGTCGAGAAATCCAATAACCATTTGTCAAGAATAATTGATTTTCGCTACAAATGTTCAGTCAGTACTTTAAAGAATCTTCGAAGGTGCAAAAACGAATCAGATTTTGTAATTCACAATGACTATAAAATGAACCACATTGCAACAAATTGAATCAACCATAGAATGCAACACATAATACACTGAATAATGATCATGAATGAACCAAGTTACTTGAGCTATGAATCAACAAATTGAACCACATTACAATAAATTGAACATATCAATCCACAAATTCAACCTACAATGAGCATGTATATTCTAATAATCCACAATGGAAATGCATATTCTAATAAACCATAAATTCAACCAACATCCAAAAAACCCCTAATTCTGAGTGAATTGTTTCAAAAATCATCGAACTTATGCCATGGTCACGGACTGCTCATCAAACTTCATTCTGCTTCATAGTACTAACTCAACTTCACTCGTTTGCTCTCCATCCACCACCGTCAGAAAATCTGTTTGTGGGTTGCTTACATGGCAAACGAAATTCCTAGGTGGCATCTAATGATCGTTAACTTGGGAGAAAAATGACATCTTCCTATTCAGCAAAAAAATAAAATAAAAAACCAATTTTTGAAAAATAAAATGGAAAAACAATTTTTTCCCCATTAGCTTAAATAAAAAGGGGGGGAAAAAAACAAAAACCGATTTCTATAATCTGAAAAAACCATGGACGTCTTCAACAATCAGGAATCAAGACTCAGTCAACCTCTAAATCGATTACCCAAATTCTTCTTCCATAATCCATAATCCCAAATCTGTAAGTTTTTCCTACCTGTTGAACCCTGGATTACAAAGAAGAGGACAATGCATAAAAATGCTTCTCCAACTTTACACACTCCGTCCGCAAACACAAGTGTTGATTATAACCAATTTCAAACTCAGTTGTAGGCACACACTACTAATCAAATTCAAAGCTATGATTACAACATAATAGTCAATACATAGGATTCAGACTAACATTACAAAAACCATAATTAATACATAAGATTCAATTCTTCAACAGAATGGCCGGATTACAATGAGGACGACAATGCCCAAAAACGCAATTTTGTATATTTTTCATCAATTTGCAGAATTTCTGGTGTTCTCAGATGCACAATTGCTTCACAATAACAGTACCTTATTGACCCAATATCCCCAAAAACTTCAGATATTGCCGCCACAAAGCTATAACAACGAGATGGCTGCAGAAGAAAAAATTAGGCGGTCCGTAGAGAGGGGAGGAATTTTTCAGCTTTAACACAACACCCCTGGTTGTGTAGGTTCAACCGTGTGTGCAAGACAGACTTCGTGCTTGGAAGAAGACGTAGTTCGTCAATCGATTTAGGGAAAATCAGACTCAACCAAAGCTTTGAAGTACAGAAATCGTTTGTCCCCCCGTTTTATTTAAGCTAAAGGGACAAAATCGTCTGTCAGACACCCGATTTTGCTAAATAGGCAGAAGACCACATTTTTCTCCCAAGTTAACGGGTGGCATATTTTATCAGCCACGTCAGCGACCAACAAACAGATTTTTGGCAGTGGTAGATGGAGAGCAAACGGGCAAAGTTGAGTGAGTACTCTGAAGCAAAATGAAGTTTGATGAGAAGTCCGTGACTATGGTATAAGTTCAGCGATTTTTGAAAGAATTCACTATCCTAATTCCATACAATAACTTAATTCATAAGAAAATAAACCACAATGGACATGTATAATCTAATTTCGAGGTAAACCCACCATCTATTTGAGACAAAAATATAACTTCCTAAAAAATATGTATTTTTGGCAAAAAATGCAACATTTTTTTAATAATATTGAAAAAATTTAAAAATCGTTAACCTTAGTTCGTGGAACGATGGGAGATGAACATACCTTGTGTAAGAAATGAGAAGAAAATCGAGCCAATTTCTTACAAAGTTACTTTTAGGGATACACTCTGTCAATTTTGGTACATACTATAAAAGGAAAAATCAACCACTTGAAATAAAAACTGGAAATGAGGAACGGTTGCTGTGGGGTGGGGCACTTTATCGATTATGGGAGTGGCGTGGTTAAGGGTTTACTTTTAAGCAACGGAAGAGGAGGATGTGAGGAAAAAGAAGAGAAATTTCTAGCAATGAGGGTTGGTTGTGGGTTTAGTACATGGTAGTGGGGTGGGGTTTGCAATGGGTATGGTGTGATGTTTTGAACTTTTTAATACAACCGGCATTATAGAATTCCTTAACTTAGTTCGGTACTGTTGATACACTAAAAGTGCAACCCAAATCAAATCACCCAAAGAGTGAAACCCAATTGGAAAATCCAGGATAAAGGTCCAAACAGGATTATCGATGAATGCGGTGAAAGCCCACGAACACGGTAACATCATCGCCCAAACTTGCAAGACGCCCAGGACCTGAGCAAATAGAATATCTCACGGTCGCCCAAAGCGATGACCACGTCCTCGTCCAAACTTCCAAATCGTCCAGGATCTTAGCAAACATAAAACATTATGGTTATCCAGAATAACAGTTATTGAAGCAATTATTGAGTGATCTTATCACATTCCACGATTCAAGGAGCCCAGTTGAAGGCGGTTGAACGACAAAGAGTAATGGCAACAGTTAGGGATGACAGTTCCACGACAAGTTAGCCACTATGAAGAAAGTGGGTAGTTATACAGCAATCAAGCAGTTTTCAAGCGGTTCGTCACGAAGAAATTATCAAAGGAATATAAAAGGAAGAGAAGATATAGAGAAGAAGACCCCGAATGAAACACTCTCAAATAGAGAATATGTAATCTCGATTTCTTAGTTTAAACTTAAACATTTCTTTTAGTACTCGTGTGCTTGTGCCCCTTGGAAGCATTCTGTTTAGTTCTAATTTTAAATCCTCGCCAATAAAATACCCCTTTTTGGGACTTTGTCTCAAGAGGTCTGTTCCTTACACAATCGTCTGATTCCTTTTTTAATTGTTAGCGACTACCCGCGTGAAACAATTTGGCACGCCCAGTGGGACCTTGGTGTTTGGTGTTGAAGATACAAAGGGTGAAACAATATGCCTCACAAATCTGATAAGGAAGCAGTAAGTCAGGGAGGAGTTCAGTCTGTGATCGAGCGATATGAGGAGCGACAAAGCTCTCTACGAATAGAGAGACAGAATCAGAGCAGTCACAGTCGTTACGAACCAATGACAGAGTTGAATCCTCGAACCATGCGTGCATTGTTTGGAGAACTCACACTGGATGTCATTGAACAGGTAGATCTACGAAATGTTCATAATATGGAAAGATTTACCCAGAATGGGAATGCTCATTATGACAACATGGCCAAACAACTGAATACATTAAATGAAATAATGAATAAGTTAGTAGGCTAAATTTGTCAGCCAGTTGTGCCTGTTGCAAATCACTTTCAAACTAGGACAATTGTGGGACATAATTCCCCAGTCCTAAATCCAAATCAGGGGATAGAACCACCGTTTGGTCCACCTACTTCAAACTAGGGGGGATGGTGTAATATCAAATCAGAATAGTGGTAATGGTACATCTAACTTGGGGGGTAACCTAAATATAAGAGATAATGTCCTAAATAATGGACAGAATACCCCACGTGTCAATGATGGAATAAATCTTCGGGCTAATGGTAACAATGACTCAAATCATGGCAACTTTGTCGCCAACCAAGGACCAAACATTAGGCCTCAGGCAAATCAACCGATCAACCAACCTGTAGGAATTCCATATGACCTCAACGTCATGTTGAGAAATTAAATTATGAAAATAGTACAGGATCAAATGGCTTTTCGGGTACGTCCAGTCATTAGGCCGACTTACACAAAGCCATACCCTGATTGGGTAGACCAAGCTATCCATGACCTAGAGGGTATAAAGTGCCAGAATTCTCATTATTTACCGGGTTAGGAGAGGTGTCTACTCTAGAACACATAGGGCGATTCACACTACAAAGTGGTAAAGTAACCGACTACCATAAAATGAGGTTGTTCCCTAGTTAATTAATAGGAGTAGCTTTCTCTTGGTTCATCAATTTGTCAGCAAACTCTGTTCAAACATGGTAACAATTGGAGCAATTGTTCCATGCTCGGTTTTATAAGATTGAGTCTGAAGTTACTTTTGCCGATTTGGCGAATCTACGTCAAATGCCAAACGAATGGGCAGAAGGTTTCCTTCAAAGGTTCAAGACAGCAAGAAGTAAATGTTTTGTACCTTTGCCTGAAAAGGAGTTTGTCAAAATCGCTCAAAGTTGTTTAAACTTTGATTTGAAAAAGAAATTTCAAGACAGGGAATTTCCTGATCTTTTTCAATTGAGCACAAATGTGATGAGGTATGAACGATTAATAAGAGAAGAAGAGCAAATGAAAAATTCTAGCAGGGGGACTTATTATAGAAACCCAAATTTTGATGTTCATACCATTGATGACGAATATTACGATCAAACCGAAATGTGTTTGGCCGAATTAATCAAAGGAGACGCGTATATTTGTCCTATAATGGCTAAGCCTAGATCGTCAGGCAAAGATGAGCCTATAAAAGATGAAAACAAAAAGGCTAGAACGTTTTCGTTCGATGTAACCAAAGCTGACCTTATATTTGATAAACTATATAAAGATAAGTAGATAAAGCTGAGTGATAAACTTAAGTTGCCAAACCCTGAACAAATCAAGGGTAAAAAATATTGTAAGTGGCATAATGCATGGTCACATTTGACTAACAACTGTTTGGTTTTTCGCCATGTGTTACAGGACGCCATTGAATCAGGACGAATTACATCCGAGGATAAGAAGAAGATGGCAGTGGATGAAAATCCTTTTCCACAGCCACTTGGGGTGAACATGATGACGACTGGTTTCAAAAACAAGTTGCTAAAATTCAAGTTGGCTATAGATGACGGAGAAGAGGACCCTGGGCCACACCCCAGTGTCTTTGAACGTATCAAAGGGAAGGAGCCTAAAAAGGATGAAGACGTCCAGTGTGCAAGATGTAAAAGAGAAGTGAGTGCAAATACAGAGAAGCTAGGGATATGACATCATCATCATCGCCCTAGTTTTTTCCCAAACGCTTAGCCTGGTATAGGGCGAGGTACATCATTCTATAGGGGACCGTCTTTTGAGAGGCAGTTCAGGTCAATAAATAGGAGAACATTCAGGCCGCAACCTCGCTAACCAAATGTATGACATTCGTTCCAATATAATGCAGGAAGGGTGATACCCTTCAATGAGATGACTAGAACCCAACAAAGGCGCTTTCAACGGAATTATGGACGAATGATGAGGCAACAACAAGGAGTGCCACGTCCTAAGGCACCTAAACTACTCGAGGTGGCCAATCAAAATGTTCTTGAAGACAGTAAGGAGACCGGTACAGGTGAATTGATGGAAGAATCGCCAGAGAGTTCGTTTGGGAGATCGAAGTTTGAGCGAAGCAGAAGGGATGGAGAAGATCTAGATCAGCCCCTTACTATTCAGTTCGGTACAGTACCTCCTGTCATGGCTAATAACTATTTACTAGTCAATGAGTTTAAGAACAAAGAGAAAGAAGAAGAAGAGAGGGAGGATAACGAGGAAGAAACATGTGTGCTGGAATGTGAAGAGGGCCAAACTTCTAGAGGAGCCTACAATGGTGAAGAGGATGATGGTATGATAGACATTGAAGAGGGAATTGATCTGGAAGCAGAAAGAAGAAAGAGAGGAGTATCGTACAATACTCTCTTGAAGCAACTACATCGAGAGGGCGTTCGTGAGGTGGACTTGTTGGGAAAACCGTCTGGGCGTTCTTTCAATTATTACGTGCTATACGGGATGCCCAAGAGGAAAAAGAGAGTACCTCGCTCTGAAAAGTATGGGCCACCTCCAAAAATAATACCTCCTCCCACAGGTTGGGTAACCGAAGAAGAAGTATTAGAAAACAATAAAAAGGAAATTCAGGAAGCGAAAGCTGAAGCGGAAGCTCAATGCGACATACTGCACATTGACTTATCACAAAAGGATAATTCAACAAAGAACAAGTAAGAAGTGAAAATAGATGCTGCAGAAAAGGTTATTTTTAAGAGTCCAGTCGTGAAGTTAACTAAACACTTGAGACCATTGTACGTTAACCTGTGGCGAAAGTACTTATCGATAATGGAGCAGCTATAAATAACATTCCATCTAGGATGATGAGGAAATTTGCAAAGACAGAAAGTGATGAGATTCCAACAGAAGTCATCCTTACAAGTTTCAATGGATGAGCAACTTCAGCTAAAGGGATTATGCCATTGGACATAACTGTAGGGACAACTACTAGGACCACAGTCTTCTTCATAATAAATGGTCCTACTAGTTACAATGTGTTATTAGGAAGGGATTGGATACACGGAAGTCGCTGCATACCTTCTTCGCTTTATCAATGCCTGGTTTTCTGGAATGACAAGGGTGAAGCAGAAGTAGTACAGGCAGATCATAGACCTTTTGTCGCAGAAGCAAACTCAGTGGAAATGTTCATGTACAAAGGAAATTACGGACCTGTCAGAGTGGTCCAAGATGGAGAAGAAACTCAAATTGTCGCACAGAGCAAAGAACCGTTTTCTGTAGATGTACTCACTGAAATGTTCAGTCAAATGAGGCCAAACATAGTGGCCCTAGAAGAGCCAGTAATTGGCAAAAAAGTAATCAAGGAGTTTTAAATGAGTTGTAAGCAACAAAGACGAATGGCCAATGTTCAGGCTTTCAAAGCCAAATTAATGGCTTTCAATACAGAATATAAAGACAAGACGAAAGAAGAAGCAGCCTTGAAAGCATTGGGAGACAAATTGACAATGTTCGAGTTGGAACAAAGTATTGGCCGAGAAGTCAACAAGGTGAATTATTTAGAAGAAGAAGTGCCTATAAGGGAATTGGACGATGAAGTAATGAGAATCACCAAGCCTGGATACGCTCAAACACAAGACCCTCTGATTCAAGTGAATATTGGCAATGAAGGAAAAGATCACCCAATATTCGTCAGCCAGATGCTCGATCAATAGGTTAGTGATAAATTAATCGCTTTATTAAAGGAATATAAGGATTGTTTTGCTTAGAAATATGAACATATGCCTGGTTTAGATAGAGATTTGGTGGAACATAGATTACCAACGAAGCCAAATTTTAAACCTCATAAGCAACCTCCTAGGCATTTTACTCCAAATGTACTTCCTGAGATTAAGAAAGAAATAGAGCGATTATTAAAAGCAGGCTTTATTAGAACAACCAGATATGTAGAGTGGTTGTCCAATATCGTGCCAGTGTTGAAAAAGAATGGTAAATTAAGGGTGTGAATAGACTTTAGAAACTTAAACATAGCCACACCCAAAGATGAATATCCAATGCCTACAGTAGATTCTTTAGTAGACTCGACTGCCGGACA
>NC_036251.1:22540564-22589471 GCF_002742605.1 Olea europaea var. sylvestris
AAAAATCAGGATGAATTCGTCTAGAAAGAAGAGCATCAGAAGGCTTTTGAAAGCCTAAAGATATATTTATCAAGTCCACCAGTGTTGGTGTCACCAATCTAAAGACGGCCAATGAAAGTGTATATATCGGATGAACAAGAATCAATAGCTGGAATGGTCGCGCAAGAAGATCAGTTTGGTGAAGAAAAGGCGATTTACTACTTGAGTAGACGGTTAACAAGATGTGAATGTAATTACTTTGCCATTGAAAAATTATGTTTTGCATTGTATTTCACGTGTACGAAATTAAGGGCTTATTTACGGTCTGTAACCGTTTATTTAATTTCTAGAGTAAATTTGGTTAAGTATATGTTCTCTCACCCTATTTTACATCAAAGGGTAGGCCTTTGGACGTTAGCATTATCAGAATTCGAAATACAATATATATCCCAAAAGGCAATCAAAAATCAGGCTTTGGCTAACTTTCTGGCCGATCATCCATGCCTTGATATACCTGAGGAAATTGAGTTAGAAATCAATTCATTCGATTTAAAACCTTGGGTTTTATATTTTGACAGGTCAAAAACCTCTAAAGGTGCAAGAGTAGGAGTAGTATTGATAAATCCTTTAGGGATTTGTTACAAGTACGCATTCACTTTGGATAGGATGTGCACCAATAATCAGGCCGAATATGAAGTTTTAATCGTAAGCTTAGAATTAATGATAGATATGGAGGTAAAGAATGTGATCGTTAGAAGCGATTCTCAATTGGTAATTCACCAATTGACCGGTGATTTTAAATGCCAAAGTGATTTTATTATAAGTCAATATGAAATCGCCCAAGAATTGTTGGAAAAATTCGATCAAGTAGAGTTTCAATGTGTTAATAGGATATATAATGACATAGCAAATGAGTTGGCCCAGATGGCCTCAGGGTATTCAAAGGCTTTAAATTGGAAATATACTTATGAATATGGAGTAATATTGCCTGTAGTCCAAAGAAGGGCGAGAATGATTGAAATTCATTGCATACAAGATGGAGATGCAATGGATTGGAAGGTAGAGATTAAAAGGTTCCTTAAAGAACCTAATAAAGGAGGTAGTAGGAAAATGAAGTTGCATTTGCTAAACTATACATTGATAGATGAAGAGTTGTTTAAGAAACGCTCTGATGGTATATTACTAAAATGTGTAAGTTTGTAAGAAGCCAGAACAATCATGGCTTAAGTGCATGAAGGGATATGTGGAGCTCATCAAGCTGGCCAAAAGATGAGATGGTTAATTATTAGGAATGGATATTTTTAGCCCAAGATGAGAGAATCATGTGTTCAATATGCGAAGAGTTGTCTAACATGTCAAAAGCATGGTCCAATAAAAAGGGCACTAGCAAGAGAGATGACACCCATTATCAAACCCTGGCCGTTCAAGGGTTGGGCGATAGACCTGATAGGGAATATTTATCTCCCATCGTCCAAGTAACATACCTTTGTTATAATTGCGACTGATTTTCTCACTAAGTGGGTAGAAGCGGTACCTTTAAAGGAGATCACCCAAAAAAGTATCATAAAATTTATCCGTGATCATATTATTTATAGATTTAATGCCAGAAATTGACACGAATGTCTAAACAAGGCCTTATGGGCTTATAGGACGTTGCCTCGGTCAAGCACCAAAGTTACTCCTTTCCAACTTACTTATGGACATGAGACCGTTTTGCCTATGAAAATCAATGTGTGATCAATCGGAGTGTGTTTGCAACATAAGTTCAGTGATGGTGAGTATACCGAATCACTAATTCAAAACTTATTAGAGTTGAACGAATTAAAGTTAGACGTCCTAGATAAATTGCAAGTTCAAAAACGAAGGATGGCTAAGTTTTATAATAAAAAAGTTATAGCCAAATCATTTAGTCTGGGCGAATTGGTTTGGAAAACAATACTCCCTTTAGATAGTAAGAATCCAAAGTATGGCAAGTGGTCGCCCAATTGGGAAGGGCCATATAAAGTAAATAGTGTGTTGCCTAATGGAGCTTACCATTTAGAAGATTTAGATGGCACCTAGCACATGAGGTTCATTAATGGTAAATATTTAAAAAAATATGTTCCTTCTTTATGGGAGAATAAATAAATAAAAGCGTAATCAAATTGCGTTGAACGATCGTAGATAAATGTGGCCAGAACGAAATACGTTGAAATAAATACCTTTATTATCAAATATACATTACAAATTGTGAGATACAAAACACTAAATGCTCTATAAGCTACAATTGAGAGCAAACTAATTTCTCGATCGATCGCCAAGCAAGAGTGTGAACCGGCCTTGATCATCGTCCTGATCGCGCTGCTGCAAGGACAGACAGGGAGGCCGAGAAGCACTCTCAACAAGTAAAAAGGAAGAAAAGCACCCTCAAATCGCCTGCTTATTGCATTGCTGCAATAACGGGCAAGGAGACTGAGAAGCACTCTCAGCAAGCAAAGTGGCTTGAAAAGCATCTTCAAAAATTGCCTTCCATCATTTAACTCCTTATAAAAAATATAGAGACGATGGGAAGAACTTTGCTGGCCAAAGAATATTTCCTATATCTCCCATACCAAAAGTGACATTAAAACAGATAGCAAAATGGACGGATCAAATAATCCATTTCTATGGAAGACGAAAATTTTGAAGATGCCAAACGATGGCAGCAAATTAGTTTTTGAAGAAAGGAATGAAAATGAAAATGATGAGTGCGAAATACACATGCATTTATAGAGGCGTGAAGGTGAAAAGACAGAATGTGAATGGCCACATTCATGCCTAATAACTGAAACGTCTTGGGAAAAGAGACGAAAATACCAAGGAAGAATGTACATTAATCTTAGCATAAAGCAATTAAATGCTTGGGAGGTTGACAATTAAGAGCAACGTCAATTAAATACATAAGTAGACAAATTAGTCATTCATTAATAACGATAACTGCTTTTACATTCAAAATTAGCAATGGCGATTAGTACGAAGTTACAAAAGGAAAGTTAAGGCATTGAATATCTCAATTACAATTTACCCCAGGCCGAACGAATTCTTTCCCTAAGTCTCCCCCAATCTTCGCTCTGCTGAGAAGAAGCGACATTTAATTCAGCTACAAAATCATCATCAACTTCCAGCTTTTTGTACGGCTCAACCAAAGACTTGGTTCGTTCAATTTCTTGGGAAGCATTACGCTCTTTAGCAACCATTCTCGCCCTACAATCGTCCATCTTTGCTTGAAGCTCCTTCATCTCCGCAGCCAAACTTGTCATGAAAGAGTCTTCGACCATAACGTCGGAAGAAATTTCTTTCAATTCGTCCTTGGCTTTGGTAATCTCTAGAAGAAAAGACTCTCTTTCAGAAGATACTGAGTACTCCTGGCCTTCAGTTCAACATTTTTGGCTAGCAAGGAGAGGATATCAGAGTGAACAACCTTCAACGTCGTTTTAAAGTCAGCAGAAACGTTGAGCAACAGAAGTGTAAGTGCTTGCGCCAATTTCTCACTCAACAGCTCAAGCTTATCCTTATATTTAGTAGCACTAGCCTGGCCGATATCCATGTCCATGAAAGACACGAACTCAAATACCGACTGTTTGAGAAACTTCATATCTTCCTCTGAAGAAGCAGAAGGATGACTGGTTGAAGTAGGACGAGACGTCTTGACTTACCCCCAGGAAGTAAACAAGTCTTGGATGGAACGCACAATGTCATCAGCATCCTGCAAAGAAAAGTGCCAACATTGAGGACTTTCACTACAATAAACGAAGTGAAAATGAAAGTGAAGCAAAAGGTTACCTCATCAACAATCTTGGGAAGTTTAGGCATATCACCAGTAGGCTCCACCACCTATGGGGACTTTCCCTTATCTAGGCGAGAAGACTCTGCTACAACGGGCAAGCTCATGAGAGCCTATGCATAATTCAAGAAGTAACGAATCAGAAATCAGTAGCACAAGCAAATGTAAAACATCAAAATATGTATTACCTTCTGGTTCAACATTTGGAGGGTCGGCGCCCTGGGAAGAAGGTGGCCCTTCTACTGGTTGTGATGAAGGTTCCGAGATTAAGGGTTTCTCTTTAAGCATAATCCCTTCACCAGCTGATTTGCACGAAGCAGCTTCAGCAGAGGATGATGGAGCAGAAGCTGCCAAAACCAAAGCCTTCGAGGGAGAGGCTGAACTTTTCTGAGAAATTCAGGTAAACCATTAGTACATAGAAAAGTATGTTTAGGAATAAACAAATTCAATTACCTTTCTCCTAACGATGAGAAGAGTGTTATCATCATCATTATCATCATCCTGCAAAATGGGAGATGCTGAAACTGGCCGTTTGAGGCTTAAGGCACTTTTAGCTGCAGCGGCCTTGGCAGGTAGAGAAGCAGATAGATGGATAAAATGTTTAGCACGAGCAGGGGAGGAAGGATTCCTAATGGATAGAGGGGTGACCAAAATGGGAGAAGTAGAGGGAGTGTCTGGCTCGTCCAGTAAATGGAAAGCACGATTAGCATCAGCTGCAACCAATCGGCGTGTTACTGATGGCCAAAACTGCTCAAAAAGGAGATGGATAGCACAGCTAGAATTGAAAGGGGCTAATGAAAATTTGCTCGTCAAAAGAATGTTGCGAGCGTCTATAGCTTGTGCCTCTGCCTTATTAATAGTGTGAAAACGGTCTGTCAAATTTTTGGAGTAACAGGGAGGAACAAGCCAAGTTTGGCCAAAACCAAGTTGGCGAGCAAAAAATTGGGGAACATATATTTCAACCCCAACTTGAGCATTGGTTTCAGTAAAGATATCGTGGAACAATTCCCTCCCAATCAAAAAATGAACCCAAACAAGCAGAGAGGCACTTGCACTGTTTAGGGTGGATGGAGGTTGCACATAATCTGGAGTCAAATGAGCAGAAAAAGGAAAAAAGGAAGGAATCGAATTTAAGGTATAAAAGAATGAAAAAATGTCCCTACTGGACATATTTACAGGGGTCAGTGGATCAATGGCTAGTCCATAGCAGCTAGCAGAACGATTGAAAATGGATGGAGCACCAAATGGTGGAAAATATGCTCTCAACCACAGTTGAGTGAACCAAAGGAGGCCACTGTCAGTGGGATATACCCCATTCTTCAGTTGAAACTGAAGGGAAGCCATGCCTCTATAAAGGGCGGCTAAAAAGAAGGAACATAAATTCAAAGGCCTACCACGTGCCAATTCATACGCTATGGATAAGTAGCTCATGGAAGGTTTCATACTTGGCACGCAAAGAATATATTTACAGAGCCAAATCTGAAGAAAGGCCACACGCTCAGCATGGGAAGGTTCAGCGGTTGAGTGATTATAAAAGCTTTGCAGGCTTGAATAGGACTCAGTAAGTTTCTTATCAAATTTCGGGGCAACACTGGAAATCAAGATACCAGGAAAAATGGTATCGCCCAAAGGCGGAAGATTTACTAGGGCTCCAACGTCCCTTAAAGTAATAGACATGGGACCAAGAGGGAAAATGAAGGAGTTATACTCAGAAGACCAAAAACTCAAAGCAATAGGAAAAAGCACTGGGTCAAAAATTGGGGGTTGAAGAGAAATTTCTAATAAATCTGAAATCCTAGCACGATCAAAAATCGCCTTGGTGGGGCCTTGACTCACAAGATGTGCACGCCATCTACGAAAAATAACATCAGCTTTGGGCCAAGTGTGAATGCCTTTTTCGCGAATCGGCCTCAATGACAGAGAGTTCAGGAACGGAGGACCTTGAGTGCAAGGGAATAGCTGGCCTACTGCCACTTGTTCGACGGCTTCGGCATTATTAAATGATGGACCCAAATAGAATTCATTGAGGTCAGCACTAACTTGTGTAAGGAAGTTTGAATTTACATATGGCCTAGTGAGGATTTTCTGGAAATCTTCGAAACTAAAGGAATCATCAGATTGAGTTTGTGAAGTCACCATTGGAAACAAAGTACAGTTTTGATAAAGTTTGCCTGAGAAACGTAGCAGAGAAGCAAGAAGATGAACAGTAAAATAGCGAGAAAGAAGCGCAAAATATAGACGTGGTTGAGTGGTGCAATAAAATGACGTGTCCTTTTAGTTTATAAGGGTTTGTAACGTTGTATTTTTTCAGACAGTAGAAGGAAATAATAATTGAAATTCTTGGTAATTTCAAATATTGCTGGAAAATGCAAAGTGAATATGGCAAAGATTAATAATTAGTATTAATTCTGCCATATTGGGGGGTAATTGTTGATACACTAAAAGTGCAACCCAAATCAAATCGCCCAAAGAGTGAAGCCCAATTGGGGAATCCAGGATAAAGGTCCAAACATGATTATCGATGAATGCGGTGGAAGCCCACGAACACGGTAACATCATCGCCCAAGCTTGCAAGACGCCCAGGACCTGAACGAATAGAATACCTTACGGTTGCCCAGAGTGATGACCACGTCCTCGTCCAAACTTTCGAATCGCCCAGGATCTTAGCAAACATAAAACATTATGGTTATCCAGAATAGCAGTTATTGAGTGATCTTATCACATTCCACGATTCAAGGAGCCTAGTGAAGGCGGTTGAACGACAAAGAGTAATGGCGACAGTTAGGGACGGCAGTTCCACGACAAGTTAGCCACTATGAAGAGAGTGGGTAGTTATACAGCAATCAAGCAGTTTTCAAACGGTTTGTCACGAAGAAATTATCAAAGGAATATAAAAGGAAGAGAAGAAGACCCCGAATCAAACACTCTTAAATAGAGAATATGTAATTTCGATTTCTTAGTTTAAACTTAAACATTTCTTTTAGTACTCGTGTGCTTGCGCCCCCTTGGGGGCATTCTGTTTAGTTCCAATTGTAAATCATCGCCAATAAAACACCCATTTTTGGGACTTTGTCTCAAGAGGTCTGTTCCTTACACAATCGTCTGATTTCCTTTTTAATTGTTAGCGACTACCCGCGCGAAATAGGTACCATATGAACGGGCCTGAGAAAACCCTTGTACGGCTTCTTCGATTTCTCGATAAAGAGAAATATGACCAACAGTGGTTAATCGACTTAGTGAAATCCCCTATTTCATATATCAGAAAAAGAAATGATTCATCGGGTTCAGGTAGTCAATAAAAAATTAATGAAGGATATGCAAGATATTTAAAATTTATAGAAGGATTAAAAAGTTCAAAAGTGATATTTTCTGAAAATTATTAAGGTGATATTTTTGTAATTGTCAATTCAAAAAGTGACAAGGTTGCAAATTGCTCTTTCCAAAAAAACTATTACATGTATCTATGTAGTATTGAAAATATGCAAAGTTGTCTTAAAAGACAAACTTTTTATTCTCAAATACATTGTATATAATTCAATTCATGCAATCCTCAACAAATTCAAGCGATACGCTTCCTTCTTCCTCTAGCAAATCTATTGTGCCACCAAATTGAATACACAAACTCAACTGACTGAAACTATGCTTGTTGTGCTGCGCAAAATGAAATAATAAAACCCTAATTGGAAGCAAAAACATCACGTGAATTGGTTGAAATATACTCAGGGTCTTAATGTATCGCAAGCAGCAATATCTAAGACACTCAAACGATCAACTGACCTCTTTCAAGAAGAAGTATTGTTGAACCCAAATGCTTAAAGCTCAAAAGATGGTAAAGTACCTAGCAATGGAGTCTATCATCTATGAATGATTAGTATGCCATCGAGAGCATGTCAATATAAGGGGTTAGCCATTGAAAGAGAATATAATTAAGACAACTCCACCCCAAAGCTACCTCGTTTGAATTTTAAATGGATGGTTAGAAAATTTCAAGCAACGACATGCAATTCATTCATTTTGTCATTCTGGGGAGAGTAGTTCAATTGATATGGAGAAAATTGAAGATATTTTGCCACATTTATTAGAGGAATTAAACAAATGTGCTTGGAAGGACATTTATAATATGGATGAAAGAGGCTTATTTTATTTCATGTAAGCTGATAACTCTCTCGCAACAAAGTAATTGGAGGGCCAAAAGTAAAACAAAGAGAGAATTACAGCATAGTTATTTATTTCAATTTTGATGGCATTTACAATCTTCCACTTGAATCATCGATAACTTTCTTAAACTGAGACGCTTTAAGAATGTTAACCATAATAATCTAAACCGCGAGTATCGAGCAAATTCAAATGCATGGATGACATCTTTATTTTATAAGGAATTGTTGGGTTTTTTGATACCTAATAATCTGGGCGATGATTTAAAACAGTTGTCGGATTATTTATCGACACCATGAACTTAGCTCGGCTCGAAGACGAACTACACTTTTGGATGGCTCGGGTTTGGATTGGATGATTATTTGGACCATTTAGTGATTAATTTGGAGTTGGAAATTGGCCCATTATTTTAGGTTATATGGCAGCCCACTTAGAGATCTCTTGGTCCATATTTAGTGACCTAAACTAACCTATATATATGTATCTATCTCCCAGCTGTGATGAGTGGGTGTAGTAGCAATGGAGAGGAGAGTTGAGAGAAGAGAGACAGTCGAGAGAGAGAGGGAAGCCATGTGAGGTTGTGAGTGAGATTCAACCATTGTGATATCTTCTTCTTCCTTTCCATACCTTTGTAGATAGCTAACACCACCACCCTTCTCCTGTGTGGGGTTCAAGAGAAAGAGGGCAGTCCAAACGTGAAGGCGAAAGTCTCGAGTCAAACCGAGGTAAATTGATATTCATTTGATTGTTTTCTGAGTCCGTAATCAAGATCTATCGAGAGATTTCCGTGACAGGAATGCCTTATTTGAATAGAAATGTCTTGCTTATCGTGGATAATTCTACCAAATACGCCAAAAAGGACAATCGCCCCCATTTCATTACACAAGAGTTACGTTCTTACCACTAAATAGCACTTGCAAAATTCAGCCATGAAATAGGCATCATTAAAAAAATTTAATTTTATCCTCATCAACGCTTTAATCCTTAAAATTTTGAGTTTATCAACAAATTCTCATATCTTCATTCTAAAAATCAAATAGGCGACGAGTGAAAAAAAAATGGCCACAACTAAAAATTAATAATCTTCACTCTCTTTTGCTTACAAAGTAATCGATCGTTTAATAATTTGGCTTCTCTTGTGCAAAAATTCCATTATCAAAGTTCGGTGAACCAAGATAAAGTTTTATTTAGTTCTTATGTAAACGAAATGTTGCTTAGATAGGATCATAAATGAGTTCTAAATAAAGAGATAATTGCATGAAAGCTACACTCGGCACAATTGTCTTCGTATTTAATTTTATTTCACTTTTAATAATATAGTAGACACTCCTCTTATTTTGCGAGAACGTCAATATTTGATGTTGATTGCATTATTTCTTTTTCATCATTTTCTTCGATTTCTTAATATCTCTACATCTCATTTACAATAGGTTGATCAAATTGAAAATTTAAACAAATTAAAATCTTAAACTTAGGATTCGCTTGTTGGAACTTTTAACAAAAAAATTAGTATAATAAAATAAAACTTGATAAAATATATAATTAAAAAGTTGTGTTTGATGTGGCTTTTTGGAAGATTTCTATCAGATCTTGATGGAAAGGCATGCTAACGTTAGAAATATAAAAATAGGAGCCTACAAAGTTCATGTTGAAGTAGGTAATGCAGGATGTACTATGTCAAATGTATAATTCAAAGCAAATCTTAATTATCAAAATGCCCCTGAAATATCTCCAAATCAAATCTTTGACCGCAAGTAGAGTAAATAGATATTCCCACGAAAAAAATACTGATTCCGAATTCAAGATTGGCTAGTGCATTCTCTCGTGGTCTTCTTGAATCCTCTCTATGTCGTGTTTCATTTTGTTCATCTTCTCTAATCATCTTCAACCTCTAATTAGATGATTTCTTATCATTTTCTGAGTGAAAAATAAGTCTGTGATTCTTCTGCGAGAGAAGAATACTGATTTTGATATGTTGTATTCTACTTTAAAACTTACTACAACGATCTGAAAACCAAATTCTTTCACCACAAAAATGCACCCAGACATTTGCTAAATATTGACTTCACCTCAACCATTTAGTTACTTGTTAAACTTTCCCAAACAAACACTTGATATCCATTGATTTTGTTTCATTTCAATCGTTACATTAATCTAACACCTATGGCTCAACGTGTGTAGTACAATTTGGCCAAACAGAAACGCAAACCCCAAAAACAAAAACAAAAACAAAAACAAAAACAAATAAAAACACAATGATAGGAAGAATATTGTGTGAAAAATCTTGTATCTCTACTGTGTATTACAAATTATCACCAAGTTATGCCTAATGGTGAAAGTTCACAGAGATGACAACAATCATATTTTGACTTGAATGAATGCTATTTTTCGTAAATTTTGCAATTGAAAATAAAAAACAAATAGGATATAGCCATAAGGGTTCTTCCCGAGCAATGAGCAGATAAATTATCTGGCTCCAAACATGCAATATAGAAAATCCGATGCCATGTAAATCATACTTGAATGATTGGAATCCATGGCAATGCTGAAGAACTATTTACAATTTGCATGTGACAAAATCTGATCAAAAATTTCTTAAACTACAAATTTACTACCTTTTGGATTCCAGCTGTAATAGTATCCAAGTCAATTACATCCTTGCTTCCTTTTGCCATTCGTCGCTGATCAAGTTGAAGTCTCAATTCTGCTATTTGCTTATGTATCTTCTCTCCTTTATCGGGTAATCTAGAAACAGCAACCTGCAAAACCAATCAACAGGGAAATACAAGAATGGGTATACTTAATGGCAGCAAAATTGTGGAAGAAACGGAAAACTGATAAAATATATGAAAAAGCAGCAACCAAAAGAATTTTCATCAATTAATCAAACAAATTCGGAATGATAACTTCAAAATAAGAGGCAGAGCTGAACTTATTTCCCAGATCATGCTTCATAATATTTAAATAATTACAAATGATTTTGATTGATATTAGGCCATCTGCCTCTTGTCAAATAATCTTCAGTTGCCAACTTTGAACATTACATTCACACCCCATCTAAAATGCAACTGGGTCATTGATTCAACATGCAATAATGTCTTATTAGGCTATCAGACATTGTTATAGATTAGTTTCCAATTCAATGTTCTGGAAGCCTTGATTTTTTTTCCACTTTTAGGGAACCGTAGTGTCATCATCTGATGGAACCTTTGAAATTTGATGCATATCAATAAATATAGTAATGAATTCCCAAATTCATGTTCATGTCACGTGCTTTTGATATATTCTGCAGAAAATGAATCTGTAGGTTACCCTGATGTAACATAACATTCCAGCGACCCTCAGTTGCACTTTTCAAGAATTAAAAGTTACGACATTCATATCCAATAATACATATCAACCAATTAAGTTTAGAATCTAAAAGCAATGAAAAGTAGCTTCACTGGATTCTCTTTGATTGAAAAACAAATATGGGTTGAGGGAAAAATCATGATTTCCACATGTGCTTAAAGACCAGCGATGAAGATACCTTATTGGTAAGCATCTGAGACAAGCGATGGATTCTTTCTGTGATTTCAGTTTCTGAAGGTTCATTTGCAGCAGGAGCAAAAATTTTCTGGACCTTATGCACATCCTTAGGCTTAAACGCGTAATCCGCTCTGCAAATATAAATGATATTTACATTATATGAGAAAATAAAGATTGAGATAACCATTCACATTAAAAACAATTCCTAGAAGCATACCCATCAACATTATATTCATGCGATGAGCGAGAGGATGAGTTGTCAGTGAACGTACTACCTCTTACCCTGTATCCAAAACACGGGAACATAGAAGTTAAAAACTTTGTAAGGTGATGTTCACTTGATGTGTTTTTAGGCCAAATGCAAGTGGTTAAATATTCACAAGGCAAGAGATGCAGTGCAGAACAAGACATCATGTTCCCCATCATGTTACTCTGCCTTACTGCAGGCCAAGACACCATTGTTGCAGTTTGAAAGATTACAGCATGCCAATATACGGGGGTGTAAAAATAACAATTACCTTCTTACTTCCTCCTCTATCTGAACATCTGGTACCGGTGCTGTCTTGGAGAAGAGTAAACTATGCTGGCTAACACCGGCAATATTTAGAGTTTGAAGGAACTCTACATGGGCTTTGACAGACTCTTCCCTAGAGGAAGATGAGAAAAGTTATAATCCATAAGGAAAATTAAGCAAGCAAATGCCTTGTATCAAATGACTCTTTGACAATAGCCACAAAAAGCGTGTGAAATCAATGGACAATTGTAAGTCTTGATATATACCTAACATCAATCCCATGGAGTAATATTTATGCATTAGAATAATATGTTTTAAATCCTTTTTAATTCTTATTATATCTCAAACTGAAAAATGAAGCTTTGAAGTGCTTGAAAAATAAAGATCTCAAATCAATAACTTCAGCTAAATGAATATCTTGCATGTTCAAAAACCAAATAAATAATTATATTACATTGTGTGTTGCTGATCATGCTCTTCATGCAACTGCTGTTGAGTCAGAGAAATATCAAATCCCTGTCTGGGAAGGCTGAAAAGATCTCGCAGATCCTGAAGAGTTAAAGACGATATCAGCCTCAAAAAATGTGCTATACATGGAAGAAACTGTAATTGTCCATCTAAGATTGTAGGAATTAGTTTGGCCTGGCACAATTATTTACACAAGTATAAAGTTGTGTGCTCATGTAGTTTTCCAGCTAGCATCATTGCCCGTGATGCATGTAAATATATGAATAGAATAAAAAATTATGTCATTATGATAAAGATCACGTGAAGTTTTAATTTTTCTTCATGATGTAACATATAAGGTGTCAATAATTTAGGCAGTGCTGCAGTGGTTGAAAAAGATACTATAGTATTGATTGTAAAAGAGAATATCTTACTTCAAGAAAGTGTACATCAATTTTGGGCAAAACAAAATGAAATGAAGAATTGTAAACATTCCATTTCAAGCAAATACCTGCTGACTGAAATACCGTATCTGCTCTTTATGTTCAGTTGCACTTTTAAATAGCCCTCCTTTGAATACCTGGATAACGAATTTGAAAATAATAAAATTGAACAAAGAACGATGAATTTAAGGCCAAAAAATGACCAAGAATTGTATTTCTTCATCATCAATCGTATCAATGTTCTCATGACCCACGATAAACAACTATGGCCAAATCGGATTCAATTGTCAAGTGCCTCGTGGAAAAAGAAGAAAGGCTACGGCAAGTAGTGACCATTTTATATAGGCACCCTGTCACCAGGGCATGACTACAACAAGAAAGACCAATACTCATAATTGAACAAGACTTAGAGTGCCAAGAGGGAAAAGTTTTAAATTTAAGTAAGCCTAGCCTCAGTCTCTATAGTTATTAGAAGATGAAAAATTAAGGCACATATGATATAATATGACAAGAAAAATTATTTAACCTGCTTTCTATAAATTTTCTCTTCAACAGTGCTGCACGTCATTAATCTGTATACAATTACATCCTTCTTTTGTCCAATCCTGTATGCACGATCAACACTTTGATTGTCCATGCTGTTGAAGTTGCAAACGAAGTCAATAAAACATAATACAATAGCAACGAAATCTATGGAGAAAGATTATCTACAATATGTTAAAATTAAGTCCAATATTCATTATATCTTGACAAGTATCGCGCATACAAGGACAATTGCAAAGAGCTTTTCGTTTCATATACGCTTTCTGTCATCAGCTTAGAAACTGTTTTCTCAAAGATAAAAAGCCATACAACTGTGGATATGTGAGTGAATAGAGAGGAAAATGATGATCTAAACAAGCAATAATCAGTCTATAAATTGTAAAATACTCTAACTTAATGTCTGAAACAAATATTTAACTTCAAGTAAAGAAAGAAATGCATGTTCTCAAGAAAAATTTAAATGAAAAACTAGAGGCTGTAAGGATATTTTTTTTCTTCAAACAAGCACCTTGGATTCCATGCTGGATCAACCACAATCACACGATCTGCTTTTGTGAGTGTAAGCCCCAATCCACCAACTTGGGAAGTTAAGAGAAAGATTGGAGCTCCACAACCCTCTTGGAAATCCTGAAAAATAAATGAAAAGTGAGAAATAGATATGGGAATTTCATATGAATACTGATAATTCTATCCAGAAGCAAACCTTGACGATTGCAGCTCTATCACTGGCTTTTGTGTTACCATCTATCCGCAAGAACTTGTAGTCACTGGACATTAGGGATTCCTGATATGAAATATGGTCAAAGAATTATCAATACACATGCCAAATCAGAGAAACAATCTAAAACACAGGATAGGGTAAAAGATAAGAGGGATGACAATCAAATAGACAAATAGATATAAAGTTCACAGTCAAATTCAAATGACAGAAAAGTAATGTGAACCAGAGTGCATGTGAACATCTCCACACTGTACATCAGCTAAGACCTTTAATGGAAAAAATTCAATCTAAGACAAAATGGAGCAAAAACCAAAACCATTCACCCTTCATATAAACAGACAAGTAATATATTTCTTAAGTTCATATTCACAAAATCTTAATGCTAAACTGCAAACTTGAATATAACCATTGACAATACCAGAGGCTTAAATTGTACTCTGTGGTTCAAATGTCAAGTCTAATTTCTACTTTCTACGTCCAACTTCTAGAACAGCAAGAAATCAAAATATCTCATACATAAGAAAATTCCTTGCTGCCTCATTTTAAATTTTTAGTTGATTACATGGGGTTGAACAAGGGGGAGAATCTCCAACTTCAGAATCTCCTCTAATTCAAAGCTCGCTCTAGAGTGGCATCCATTCAGAGTTACAACATTTTAAATACTATGCTAGTAACACACCCTTACGATAGAGCATTGCAGAGGAAGAAGAAAGGCAGCTTCACAGGCTGAATACCAAATACAATGACACTTCAGTACAAAAGGATAAGTAACACTTAAGAATGCTTATTTACAGCCTATATGTAACAAAAAGCTTGTCCGCCAAATTTCAGGAAGCAAGAACTACAAATTGTCAAATTCAATGCTCTATGAAACTCTACCCAACACTCTACCCCACCTTCCAAATAAAAGGATTTATGTCCAAGTCATTAGCCACATCCTTCGTTCCTTTTTTATGATCAAGCTAAAAGTTCGATTCAGCTATTTTCTTCTGCACTGCCCTCATTGATAAAATAGTTGAGGAGTCTCAATACCTGAATTAGATTAAGCATCTTCCGTGTTTGTGAAAAAATAAGCACCTTGTGTCCCTTTGGAAGCAAATCGCCCTGTAACAAATCATATACAAGATGACAAATTATATGTATTCACACAAGTAGATTAATCAACAGTTGATATGTAAGTCCTGACCAATAAAGATAGGATGAATGATATTTTGCAAGAGACATTGTGCTTCTCTATAAAGTCAAATTTATCAGCAACATCTGCTATATGCATTGCCAACTTCTCAGCCACACCACGATCTTCCTGGCCTACCATTGAATCCATCCCTTCCAAAACCTCTTCAGCAGCTCTTTTTGTTAATAGAAGTGGATGATCGCAAATTTTTTTAAGTATCTGCTTCCCAAAAAGCATAACAATTTAAATTACCAGGTTTGAGATGGTAATTGGTAAAGATAACCAAATTGATGAAACCAATAAAAAAATTATGTAGAAACAAAGAAGCATGGATATGAAGAAGACCATAACAAATCATGAAACGAAAATTTTAGTTTCATAATGCTTATGTCCCAAAGTTCTAAGATGCAGTTTTTGTGGAAGCTAAAAAGACTGACATGATAACCTTGTCCACTTTTCAAAAATTACTTGTGTGGTGCTCATGCTTGTGCCGGAATCGATAGGGCATGGAGAAGAAGCAAGTAATTACTCTTTTTTAGCTCTGATTTTGTGTATTGTATGTAAATATTATATATTTTAGGGGTCATTATTTGTTGTATTCACTTAACTGTGAATTGTACTTTGTATGATAAGCATCAACAAATAGAAACTAAGTTTTTCCCTATAAATTTGGCGTTGATCAAATGAATTCTTGTTCATGACTATGTTGGAATGATTGTTAAATGTGAAAGATCTAAAGCCACTAAAATCTTAACAATTACCACACGCCATGTATCATCATTGTCAACAAAATAATATTAGCCCTTGTTTAAGCCACATTATATTCCTAAAAATGAATTTTTGAATGGTGTATCGATGAAAAATGTGTGATTAAAAAATAGAGAAAATTTTTTTATTTGCGTATAATATTATTTTATTGAAAAATGTGTGGTTGAAATGATGTCAAATCAATGTTTAAGAATGTATTTTTTTGAAAAATGTGGCACAAACATAGCCTTACTAATATCTCAAAAGGTGTATTTCCTAGATATGAAACAAATTGGACCTGAAGTTCTTTTTTATATGGTGACCAACTTTTTGAATCTCGTGCTCATTTTATTTATCTATTAAAAAAAGTTATAAAGAAAATCAAATTACCCACAAAATTGTGTCCAAACATTTCGGAAACGTGTCTGCATGTTAAGAATCATGCTAACAAATTTCCAAAAAAATTGGCAAATCTTGTAACAAGAATTTAAATTTCAAGCACATATTAGACATTGAACTGCGCTGGAAATAGTTTACATTATAGCAGAAAAATGAATGATTATCCCATAAAATTTCAGCGATGTCAAAAAGAACCTTCAAGAACACATAGAGATGGAGAAAAAATGAACTTAAACCAAAAGGAAAAAAATTAACTCCAGTGAGCATATTACCGTGAGAGCAGCAAGAGGTGACCCATCGCAGGCTGAGATGACAATCTCACTTTTTAAGAAAGCTTCATAAAGTTGACGCTAAACAAGGAAAAGACATATCACCATAAATCATTTACTCAAATATTTTATCGAAAACAAGAGACGATAAGAATTTTCTTAATAAATAGCATGAAGTATAATTAGGAATATGCACCTGCAATCCAGTTAATCGCAACCATACAATAATCTCATTCTTCTTGGAAAGTGTTGTATCATCACGAAATACTTCACTCTTCATACGTCTCAAAAAATATGGTTGAATGCATTCTCTTAATTCCTATAAAGATGACATGAGACCAAATTGTGATAAGGAATTGTACATCTAATGAAGGCTAAAAAGATAGGATTTAACTAGATTGCAAACTGGACATTCGGGAGATTGAGTAAGCCCCAACCAAGTGATTACCAAATGGGTACAATAATCATGTCACAACATTAAACAACAAATAAAGTTTAACTAAGAGAAGTTCATATGTTCAAATAAGTTAGTTCAATTAATATCCATAAAGCAAATGCTAGAATCACACTTTTTTTGAGATATAAATTATTATCTTTACAAATGAGTGAATATATATATCCCGATACTTGACAATGTATTCTATTCGAGCATTTTCCATAATGAAGCCATCTTTTAAGAATCCTCAACACTTAATTCAAACACATATTAACCAACTCGATTTTAATCAACTAATATCTTGAGCTTCAAACTTCATACGAAAACCTCAAACGACAACAAAATAGAAGACAAGAAGAAATTGATGTGCAATTATAATGTTTACAGGCTGTCGAATAGAAGCAGCCCCAGGTGACAATTGATGAATATTGCACTCCAGCAATATATTAATAATCCTGATAGTAGGTATACAATAGGATATTTCAACATCAAAAATCACCACAAGAATATATTGATTAGTTTAAAATGTGAAATCAAGCCTAAAAACTACAAGGACATGTCACATTGTAGTGACAGCTAGAACAAAGAGGCTCTTTCATAGTATCAGTTGTCACAAGTTTGAAGCTTATATAGACACTAACTGTCACTTCTGAGTATAATTGCTATCCGCTCCACCAAAAGCAAACCCAAAAGATATTTATGCCAAATCCATATATTGTTTTGCATAATAACCTATATAATTGTCAAGCTAAAGCTGAAGCAACAAGAACCACAGACATGGACATTCATGTCTGACATAATACGTTGACGTGCGATTTTTGGAAAAAGTTCGGACACAATATGTTACAATCCAAATTTTACTAGTCAAAAATCATTAGTTGAATTGTCAATGTCAAAGTCAAAGTCAAATAGGGATTAAAATGAAATGAATTATTTTATTGGGTTTATTTTACAAATTGAAAATATTTTGAGGGTTTATGATGGATAAAAGTTAAAGTTGGATATTATTTTTCTACTAGTGGAAGTAAAGTATCTAAATGCTTTTCTATAAGAAGGTTGGAGGACTTAAATGCAAAAAAAGGGTTATAGAGTACATGTGGCAAGAAATTAACCTATATCTCTTTTTTTTTTTTTTTTTTATATACACACAAGAGAGAGAGAGAGAGACTTGGACGGGCATATTGCAGAAGCCAGAAAAATCGAGAAAGAGGAAGAAAAAGGAGAGAAAAGAAAAGAGAAAAAGGAAGAAAAGGAAAAAAAGGACGGATGAAAACTTGAGTTCCATTATTTAATTTCTTCATTTCTTAGAGAGGAAAGGAGGTAAATGTTTTGTGGTATAATTTATATTAAACTTTCTAGGCTTCTGACTAGTTGGGTTAATTTGATAGTTTAATTTGGAAGAGTATGATTTCAAGCTGGTCTTTTTTATTTATGAAAGATTTTTATATCAAGGTAAGAAATACTAATTTTGGTAAACTCTAGAGTTTTTAATTGAATTCTTGAATAAGTATAATTAGTGGAAATGATAGTGATGATGAAATGTTCACTTGAAAGTATGATTTTAAGGAATAAGATGTAAATTTAATTGGTCAAACTATGGTTATTAGTTTTACTAGATTGGAAGATGGGATAATTATTTTTATGATTAGGATAAAGCTTACTGTGATAAATTAGTTATTAAAAAAATGGACTAGAAAGTGGAATTAGCTTGAAGTGATCAAAGGAAATTGGGAAAAATTATTTAAGTATCGAGAAGTCAAGTTTTAGTATTCTACTGTTAATATTAAGAGATACTTAGTATGGGACTTGTTAAATTAGTCATTTTACATCATATTTCAGCTGATGACATGAAAATTTCACAAGGCTCGTCAATTTACCAAATTGCTATCCATAGATCGGTGAGTGGATAAAATTTATTTTTTAGAAATTACTATTTATTAAATTTATATTAAATCAGAAAATTTATTATTCATACAGTTGTTTTGATAGCTTGATTTTCAGAATAAATTTGATTTATAAATGGTTATTTTTAAAGTTTGATCCAGTTCAGTTAAATCATTTCATTGACATGTTTTATTGGTATTACATGTTTTAGTATAGTTAAAGTTATTTTCTAAAAACCACCAGAAAGTACCCAGATGATTTTACCCTCGTTTGCACTGATGTGAATGTGTTTCCACAGTGTATGACCAGTTATAGTGATTTTACCCGCTCTACACTATTATGAATGTGTTTTCATAGTGTATGACCAGATTATCAGAGGTCTTTGAAACCTACTCTCGTACACACATAGGCTTTAGGTCGTGTACTAACGTGATTAACCTTTGGGGCAGCTCTACGTACGTATGACCAGATTATCATATTTAAATGGCTTTGCTTTGTACATCGAGATTACTCTGTACATGAGTAAGGCTATTCATTGGGTACATTTTTTGTGTGATTTTTTAGTATTTCTACAGTTTTGGAAATAATGCCAAACACATTTATATTCTTCTTACTCAGCGTTGTGTCTTTATTTCTTCTTCCTGTCGCCAATCTTCCGTTCTTCCGACACGTCTTCAGTTTTTCATCTTCGACACATCGACGATGTGTTGGAGACATACCAATGTCCAATACATGTCGAGCCTCGAGCACTGATACGCCTACGCCGAGAACGTGTCAATGCTTGCTAGAGAACCACATAGGCAAAAGTTTTTGAAAGTTACTAGTTCGAACCTAATATCACCTAGAGGGGGGTGAATAAATGAATACCGAGGAATTAAAATAACCAATTAAAAACAACGAGCCACTTATTAATTGTTTCTAGATGGTTAAACAAACATGTCAAATTATCTTATGTTGAACTTCCACTGTTTGTTATATGAAAGCAATGAACAACACAAGAATTGTTGACGGGGAACTCTAACTAGGTAAAAACTCCAGGACCAAACCAGAAACCTCCACTGTAGACAATGACAAACTTACAATACGATCCAATTTAGAAAATTTTACTAGACCGCTGATATAATTTCTGCAATGTCCAAAACTTGTTGAAACGTGCTTCACTCAAACCTGTTCCCGATCTTTTGAAATTGTCTATCTCCTATAGATCACCAAGAACACCTTGTTCTTGTACTCTTCCTGTGCTTCTGGTCCAACCTCTCTCAATTCTTCAACAACCTCTTAAAGCTCTTGAGAAAGTACCTCCCTGAGTGTATGTAGGAAGTGGGTGTTTTGGATTCTATGAATTTGATGTTTTTCCCAAAGTTGTGGTTGTATGAATTCAAGGATCAAAGGATAAATTCAAAGGCTAGAAAGTGTTCTTGAATATTTGAATTATGTTGTGGAGAAAGCATACAATGAACAACCACTCAAATTTAGTGGAATTAAAGTTTTGTGCATAACACCATTGCTCGGGCAAGAGCTTAGCAACAGGCAAGGGACGGTCTGTTGCTCAAGCGAGAGCTCAACGACAGTCGGACGACAGGGTTTTTGTTTTTGCTGCTCAAGCATCAAATGGGTGATAGGCTAGCGAAAATCTAGCTGCTCTTTTTCTTCCTTGTTCCAAACTCGAACATTAACTTACCTAATTCATCTATTTACTATTGCAATGTACTCCTTGACTTTTACAACTCTTTATTTTAATCCCTTTGTCTAAAGAATTGCCTACACAATAAAATCCTAACAGTTTCAAAGCAAAGAAAATAAATTTGATTCTATGGTCCAACGAACATACAAATTAAAAAAAAGTTCATATCCTCCCAAAAGAATGTGAAGGAAAAAATAATAATAATAATCCAAACTTGTGGATAAAATTATCACCTTCGCAACCGCTGAACCTATTCGCTTTTCCCTGTCAGAGGCATTTTTTTCATTTCCTCGATTGATATAGTGCTCATATTTCTCTTTAAACCTATGAGAAACAATTAATAGGAGAAAAAAATTAATTTACAAAGACAGCAACTCAAAAGATAACTCAATCGGAATTTGGAAAGCCACATTACCATTTCTTGTCACCTAGCAGCTCCGGACAACAGAAGTTAAATAAGGCCCATAATTCCTGTTTTGGATTATAGAACAGAAACAACACAATAACATCATATGTCATTTACTTGTGGTAACTGTTAATAGAGGACATAGTGCAATCAATTAGAACAACTAAAACAGTAATAAAAAACCTTGAAAGGACAGGTAAAAACTACCTTAAGATTGTTCTGAAGTGGTGTGCCACTAATGATGATGCGCCGAGCACAAGGTATCTGGAGCAAACTTTTAGCCCTTTGAGTGCTTGGATTCTTTATAAGATGGCCCTAAAATTTTGCAAAAATATTAAATTTAAAACTTAAGAAATAGACAGTGGCTATGCTTTCAAGAAAAAGTAACATAAAAACAATACTTCATCAAGAATCATATAATCCCATGTCATCTCATCTTCAGATCCATCATCAAGGTAATTGCAATCTCCACATAAGGGTTTTGTATTATTCCGCACAATATCGTAAGTTGTTAAGAGAATACCTTTGTCCTGTGAGAAAGATGACAAAAACATCTAGCTTGTCAAAAAACAGAACCACAGAGAAATAGTCAAAAATGTATCTGAATCCATTATACTAATATCACCAGAAGAGAATTCTCACTGCCAAATCTGGCATGGAAAACTTCATATGAATTTCAAAAGTTTCACAAAACAATAATAGTTATTCAGTTATTACAAGATAATGTGTTTTAACTGAATAACGCAGCGAGCATTTGAGCTGAAATCAAGGAAAATTCGTAACAAAGACAACCAATCATATAAAACTCAACAACTTATAGCCTTTTTACCTGTGTTGATTCTACTTGAGCACAAATAGTATATCTAATTGTCAGAAATACTTATTTAAAATGAGTACAAAGTTTATAAGCTACAAACCAACACTGCCTTCAGTTAAACAGTAAAAAGTTACTAAAGTGAGGTAACATGCAGTCTCCTTCTCTTTATATTGTATATAGAGCCTGAAGTGTAAGGGAAAAAAGACCTGAAGTACATATTGGAGCTCATAATGTCGAGTTTTCTGACATGTTGCAAAATATCTGCAAGAGAGAGAAAGTTGGAGGACAATTATAGCTCCAATATTGTTTCAGTTAATGTGTTCAACAGAAATAAAAAGAAACCATAATAATCATACTCTCTTGTCTTCCCAGATAATCCTACAGCTGAAAACTCATTGATCCAATGAGATAATAGTGTTTTTGGAGCAACAATCAACACTCTCTTAATCAAAGTGGAACTAAACAATCCAGCTAGAAAGCTACAAATCTGAAAATAGAATAGGTCTAGAAAGATCAATTATCCGCATGATTATCTTAATTAATAAGAAAAAAAAATCTGTACTCCAGATTAAAAGGTTTTTTTCTACCTGCATTGTCTTTCCAAGGCCCATATCATCACCCAAGATGCCGCCCTTGCCCTTGCAATGAAGGGACCATAGCCATTTCAGACCATCGCTCTGATGAGGATACAGCATTTTTGCAATTTTACTAGGTAACCTGTAAGTACACTTCAAACCACTCAAAATGAAGTCATCCACACGATCATCCAAAATCTTAATTTCCTCAGATTTATCATCAGACACCTGAGTAAACTTCCCTTGCCTCAGATCTGCTCGTTTGGCATTGTTCCCTTCACTCAAAACCACACAATCACTATCACCGTCCTCTCCTCTTTTGAAATTGAAAGCAAGAGATTGGTTTACAGATACGGACTTCACGCCCACCCTCATGAGTTCATTCTTCTTCAGCCCTTCGACATGAATCTTGGCTCTATTGACTTTACGAACAAAATCAACATCATCAGAATCAGTACCCAAACAATTTTTCTTTTGGTATTCATTCACAATAGGACATCCGGTCTTTGACTCCTTAGTTGAATCCGATGAGGAATTGGATGACCGTGAAAGGAAAGAATCAGCCCTCCTATATTCAGGGATTTCCTTTTTTGCATCCACATTATACGATGTCCTCACTGAATCCTTAAAATCCTCATTTAAATCTACTTTCCTGGGAACACTTTTCTTCTCAACAGAAAGAAGCTCAAGCTTTGAGCTCAAATCATTTAGAATATCCCTAATTTCATTTCCAGTGCTCTCATATGCTGTTTTCACCTGAGGAGGCGAATCAAAATCCGAAATCCCAGTGAATGCAGGTTCTACTTTTTCAATTAAAGTCTTCCCTTCATTATCGTTGTTTTCACTCTTTGAAATTTTGCAAAGCCGGCGCCTACCTTTTAACTTCACCTTCATTTGTTTTTCATCTTCTGCAATTTATTTATCAATCCACAAACTCTATCATAAAATATCAAAAGATATTGCATTGTAAATTTTAGAGTGTGGTGGATTCAGGAAGATTCGGTAATACCTGGAAGACTGGAATCAACATGAGAATTGCCTGAAATAGAAGAATTTCACTNTAATATACCAAGAGTGGGAGATGGGGAATCTGACAAAACAATGCCCGCGAACATATTGGGTACCTCTTCCTGTTCGTTCACTGAGTCGTCCTCGAGTTTCAACTCGGATTCTTCATCGTTCACTACAACTTTCCAAAAACGATCAGTGCAAAATACATACTGCATATAAAACCCATAAACATATAGTGAACATCATTTATTCTGATTTATTTTCTCATTTCAGGGAGAAAAAAACTTTACCAGTAGAAAGAGCAGGAGTAGAAAGAGAATCGGAACCGAAATCAATGATCCCAGAGAATCGAGGAACGTTTTCGTTTTCAGTTGATTGAGCACTATCATCCACTTCGATTTTCCCTGAAATTTAATAACAAAAGAAACAATTAATAGATAAGAATACAATAAAAGAACACGAGAAATATCTACGAATATCAACAGAAATACATATAAATGTAAGCCAATGTATACAAAATACCAGGGAGTAAAGAAGAGGAAGTGCGGGGAACGGGCTTTTTCTTATTGTGAGAAGCGGAGAGATCTAAAAGGATTCGATTATGGAGTTGATTGAGGCTCAATGGCTGCTTCTTTTTCCCCTCCGCCATTTCTGATTACTGGTGGTGGAATTGGATGTGGTGGTGCAATAGAGTTGCGTCCCGCTTGCTTTGTGTGAGAATTTGAAATTCAAATTTGGAATTGAGCGTTGGAATCGAAGCGAAGGAATGTTTGGCACGGAAGATGGGAGATAGAGAACAATGAAAAATGTTTCCGATTGTTTGGGCTTGGGGAAAAGGATCACAGGAGGAAATTTTACCTTCATCTGATTTTGGTTATTTCAGTCTCTTTTCTATACTCATTTCTAATTCTAGCCCCTGTTTGGGCTCCATTTTTATGTAATTCTAAGAAAAAATGTATTTTGATATAGTGAATTTTTAAAAAATGTGTAGTTGAAAAATATAGAAAATATTTGAGTTTTCGTGTAATATTACTTTATTGAAAAATGTGTGGTTAAATATAAGCGAGAAGAATGCATTTTCAAAATAATGGAGCCCAATCTAGCTGTTAATAATATACATTTTTTAAAAATTATTTTTCACGTTTTTCATAATTTTTCTTACTTTTTAACTATGCTCTTCTACGCAAATCGAAATTTTTTTTATTATTTTTTAATTATACATTCTCAAAAAAAAAAAAACACTATTTCGAAATACTTTTTGAGAAAAATTCATAATTAAGAGGTTAAGGCCCTTTTTGATCCACATTATTTGAAAAAATACATTCTTAAACAGTGATTTGATATCATTTCGGTCACACATTTTTTAATAAAATAATATTACATGCAAATCTAAAATTTTTCTTTATTTTTTAACAACAAGTTTTTCATCAATACACTATTAAAAATGCATTTTTATGAAAATAATGTAACTCAAACAAAAGTTAAGTATCACCAATTTCAAAATCAAGAACAAAAGTTTCAAATTTAAGAAATCAGATATTTATTAAAATTTATTTATGTCTTAATTAATTATATATTTTATTAAATATATTAAAATCACATATCTATACAATTTGATCACAAATTAACGATTTAGTTAGTCAAATATTATTTTTCAGTCACAAATCAGAATTTTTATGTCACAAATTATTTTACGGTCACAATTTAAAAAATTTATGTCATAATTTGTTTATCGGTTACAAATAAAAAATTTATAAGTCACAATTTATTTATCGATCACAAATGACAAATATTATAAGTTACAACTTATTATATAATCACGAATTATCAAAATATCAATCACAAATTAACAATTTTTTATGTCACATTATTTCTTGATTACAATTTATCTTTTTCACTGGTTACAGTTAACAAAATAATTTGTGACCACCACCAACACTTGTGACCACTAGCTCACCACTGCCTCCAGAACCATCACCACCGTTGTCGCTAGAACTATCACCACCATTTCCAAACCACCCCAAAACCATCGTCTATTGTCCTGTCTACCGTCGGCCATATCGAGTCACTGCCACACTGTCGACTACTATAATTTCACCATCACCTCTCCAAATCAACAAACAAACCACTAATAGCCTCCAGCAAAATCAAACCAAACTACAACACACCGTCCGCTTCACTCTACTGCCATATTTTTCGATCTCTTAACTATCACTGCCAGTCGCCACCTCCGCCCCACATCAACCCATGGAAACCACCGTCATCGACACCTCCTCAACAACAACCACAACCACCTCACACGCCACTACGCTGATTTTCAACCTAAATCTTCCTATTAACAAAATATGTAAATTTTCAGAAAACATTCATTTCAACAACACGAAGATTAAAGCTAGGTCAAGCAATGTCGTCAGGTGTCGATCACAATTGTACTGCACCGTTCATAGTGGCGATGATAGTCCAATGAGGCAACGTTGTCGGGTGGAGATTGCCGATAGGGCAAAAGATGCGGTTTTTGATGATGCATGGAGCGAAAGAGGTATAGTAACACAACGCTAGATGGAGATCAGAGTTGTATCATGCTTCTCGCAGGGGAGGTGACGGTCCCCTGCACACGGCAGTGCCTCATCGATCTGACAATAGAAGGGTAGGAAGGAGGAGAGAAGATGAAAATTAGGTTTAAAATTGCGTGGGGTAAGGGGGTGGTTTATAAATATATTTAATTTTAAAGAATCATAATATTAAAAAGAATAAAATTATTAAATAACTAATTATAATCTGAAATTTGAAATATGAAACTTAAGATATGATTTGTGAAAAGTAGATTTTAAAAACAAGTCTATGTGTAATTTTCACTACCCCCCCCAAAAAAAAAAAAAAAACAATATAGCGTTCAAACAAGCGCATAGTGTGTCGAGTTTAGAAGTCAAATGGATCACATAAGAGCATGTTTGATACTCATTTTTTCTCAAAATATATTTTGAAATAGTATTTTGATGAAAAATGTATGGTTAAAAAATAAAAAAATAAAAATTTGTATTTGCTTGTGGTATTATTTTATTGTAGAATATGTTGTTGAAAATAAAAGAGAAAAATGTATTTTAGAAATAATGGTGACCAAACAAGAGCTAACTATTTGGAGAATATTGATCTCCTATTTGAGTTCCAATTTAATTTAGTGCTTGTTTGGTGGGGATTCTGATAATTGATTTTTTGATCGTTAGAGAAAAGTTAGTTATATTTGTGAGAGAAGAATTCAAAAATGAAGGTTGAAATAGTGAAATAACGCTCAAAAATTGATTTTAATTGGCTTAAAATCCGTACTAATGTATTTTTTATTTTTTTCATTTTCAACTATATATTTTCCAATAAAATAATACTACACGTAAACTCAAAACGTTTTCTTATTCTTTTAACCACACATTCTCCAAAAAATTAGTATTCTAAAATACATTGTTTTTCCAATATCTCATTAAAATGAAGCCCAAACAAGGACTAAGTCTATGTTTAGTGGTGTCGAATCCAATGGACAGTTGACACTACATCTCCTATGTTTGATAATGTTTTCACCGATCTTAATGACATTCTAAATCCTGTCGATTTAGGGAGAGAAAGGTGTGCATGGGAGTACTGATCCAATTAATTTGGATAAGATTGATGTAGAAGAAGAATCGCATGTAATGAGTGCTACCGATCAATGAAGAAGACGACGAACTATCAAGTGTTATGAAGACTACAAAATGGCCACGGGTCAAGTTAGTGGAGCCAGGATCAAAAGTAGTATGCAGGTACTACAAAGTAAGACTGATATAGCAAAAGGGTATGGGAACTACCTATTATTAGAAATGTTTGGCAAAACATGGAGCTATGAATCATGTACAGGCTCAACTCCAATTTGGTTTATTGGTAAAAGATTCTACTTAACACATGGGTCTATTCAAATAAGAAATGTTGCGAGAAAATGGTCAAGTTCGTAGTAAGTGTTGAGCAATCGCATGGAAAGCAAACAGTTCACCAAATTCATGAGAGCATTTTCAATGGTGGTGTATAATTGAGTGTAAATTGATATTTCCAAAACTACTTTTGCATCTTCGTTTACTTCCCGATGGAATTAAAATCAAAATTTGATCAAATGAAAATATCTAAATCTACTTTCAGATGTAAAAAAAATTTAAAGTTGCACCTTTTTTTCTTTTAACAATTTTCTATGAAAAAAGAATTTACATTTTCTTTGCATCTATCCATTAGATCCATTTTACACCACGATTAGAAAATACTCTTAAGAGAATATTTTCAACTAAGGTACTCTCTAGTTAATAGAAACATTCTTCATTTCGATTGAATTGAAAAAAAGAAAAAAAAGTCGCTAATACATGATTTACGCAAATATAGTGGTGTTATATCTTTTTACGTCTGACTTGTGGAAGGGTACTAGTAAAAAAATGATACATAACTGTAATTACTCACTATATAGATCAAATATGGGTGATGCATAAAAGAATTAGATTAATACTATTTATTGCCACTTGTGTTAAGGACCAATTTTTGTGGCAATTACATGACATTAAATGATAAATGCAACTAAATGATAAATCCACTTAAATATAAAGTCACATGACTCGTTTAATTGAACATATAAAGCGTAGCCATCTAAATTGACTGCTAGTGATATATAGTATTATTCAGATAATTATTGTTTTTAAATTAATTCAATATCCTCAGAAGATAATAATATATTCAATGGTATAGTAGGTATTATTAAATAATTTTGTTATGAGAATAAATTAAGTATTTTTACTTCTGCAATACATCTATTAATAAATCGATACTTTCTAAATTATGTCGAAATTTTAATTCTATTTTGATTGTTCTCATTTTCATGTTCATTGTAATTGTCATATATTTAATTTAATTATGTGAGATTAGTTAAAATATATTAGCGTTCAGATCAACAAAATTAGGAACATATTTTATTACATATCACCTAATAGAAAACAAGTCGTTGAAAATTTTTGTACTATAATATTGTCATATAGAATTTTTTAAGTGAAATGTATGAATTATATGTCCATTGATTAGATATGGATGTTAGATGATTGCCCGTACGCACCTTAATGCTAAGATATTGTTGTCAACATCTAAACATACATTATCATTATTAACAACGATTAGTACTAATACAATAAATACAATTCCTCTTCATGTCTTCTTCTTCCTACCACCAAAGTACATCGATGCCGTGCAGATGGAATATAGATAAATTAGTTAAATATTTTATTCGTGAAATGCTTACAATGGTAGACTCAACTGATACATTGGAAGTAAACTTACTTAAATTTTGGAGAAATAATGAACGTCAATATCCAATGGTTTTCATCATTGCCCGTGATGTACTCACACATTTTTGTCCACAACAACAAGATAACAAATGGCTTTTGGCCAAGTGATGGTTTCGAAGATAGGTTTGGACTCTGTGAGAATGATGAAAAAATAATTTATTTATTTTTTATATTTATTACGGGGTCATACCATATTCAACAATATAATTTTCCTTATCACTCATGTTGTAATTATTTCTATGATTTCCATTCCTAAATTAGCCTCGGTTTCTCTTTCCCGTGTACTGTATAAGTCTTGTGAACATTTATTCAAAGTTAGTGAAAATTATTTCATTCACATATCAATTGTAACATGGTATCAGAGCTTTAGGCATACCTATACGGCTGCACCATGGATGATTCAGCTGCTGCTTATGTGCCGGATATCACTAAGTCGCTTACAGATGCGTCATCCCCTTACTTTCTACACTCATTTGATCAACCCAACCAAGTAATTGTTGATGCAGTTCTCAACGGGGACAATTACCCTGCTTGGCGAAGATCCGTAACCCGTGCCTTGAATGCCAAAAACAAATTGGGTTTTGTTCTCGGCACCATTAAACGTCCAACCACCGATACAACCGCTACACTACTCTGGGATCGATGTTGCGACATGATAATGTCATGGCTTCTTCATTCTATTGATAGATTTCTCACCGGAAGTCTCATCTATTGTGCAACACCTAACGACCTATGGATTGAACTGGAAACTCGTTTTCAGCAAAGTAATCAAACAAATTTTTTTCTTTTGAAACGTGAACTTGCAAACCTCAACCAAGAGCAACAGTCCATCACAGCCTACTATGGAAAATTAAAGGAACTTTGGGATGAATTAGCTTCACTCCAGCCCATAAATCCATGTACTTGCGGTGCAACCAAAACACTTTCTAAAATTCAACATTCGGACAGAGTGTACCAATTTCTCATGGGGTTGAACAATAGTTACCAGCAACTCCGATCTCACGTTTTGGCCATGGATCTCCTCCATTCAATTGGGCGTTGCTATGCCATTCTCCACCAAGAACAAGCCCAACACCTGGCCCAAATCTCCACTTCCCGACCTGAAATTTCAACTCTAAATACCCGGACTTCGATGTCGCAGAAAACTTCATACCGTCCACAGCGTGTCTGGTCAAGTGGAATACCCGTCTGTGAAGCTTGTGGTCGGCAGGGACATCAACGTGAAAACTGTTTTGAGGTCATTGGTTACCCGGAATGGTGGCCATCAAGAGGAAAACGTGGCGGATAGCGAAATCCATCACCGGCCGTACACCAAATTTCAGTCGGTTCTGAACCTCCCACTATCGTGCCTCCCACCGCGAGCAACACCTTGGCTCGCCTCTCAACCGAGCAATATGCCCAGTTAATGGAACTCTTAAAACCCCCAAATCTCTCGTTCACAGGTTCTACTTCTATTCCCTCTCTTGATAAGTCTTGGGTAATTGACAGTGGTGCTACACACCATATCACCACCTCACTTTTATGCAATTCCGAAAATGCCACTTGCTCTCGTTATGTTTGTCTTCCAACAGGTTCTCACGCTAACGTGTCTAGTTCGGGTGACATTCATTTATCACCTCGTCTCATACTTTCAAATGTTTTGTCCGATCCAGATTTTCAATTTAATTTATTATGTGTTAGTCAACTAACGAAGTCTCTCAATTGTGTTGTATCCTTTTTTCCCACTTTTTGCACTTTTCAGGACTTAAGCACGAAGATGCTGATTGGAGTGGGTGTTGAGCGCAATGGATTATACTACTTCAGAAATACTTTAGCGACTGCTCTCCAATCATCTAGTCGGATCTCTTTTGACACATGACATCAACGTTTAGGTCACCCTTCCCTCGAAAATGTTCCTAAATTTATTTCACGTTCTCAAGTTAATAAACATTGTGACTTATGTACTCGTGGAAAGCATACTCATTACCTTTTCATTTAATTACAAATAAGAGTTCAATGCCTTTTGAACGTATTTTTTTGTAATATTTGGGGTGGTTATCACACTGCTTCTCTATTCGGTGCACATTATTTTTTAACAATTGTTGATGAATACACTCAAGTTACATGGTTGTATTTAATGTGGTTCAAATCCGAAACTTTAACTTGCCTCCGCACATTTTTTGCCATGATCCTTACTCAATTCAATTCCACTATACGACACATTTGCACTGACAATGATCAAGAATTCCTTGCTAATGCAACTTAGGACTTCTTTTCTGAACAAGGTACCCTCCATGAACGTACTTGCGTGGAAACACCTCAACAGAATGGCGTTGCTGAGCGTAAGCACCGTCATATTCTAAATGTCGCTCGATGCTTATGTTTTCAAGCTCATCTTCCGCTCACCTTTTGGGGCGATTGTGTTCTCACTGCTACATATCTCATCAACCGTACCCATCCTCCTCCTTACACAATATCTCTCCTTTTGAGCGACTTTATCAACGTATACCTTGTTATGGCCATCTGCGTGTCTTTGGTTGTCTCTGCTACGCTTACACCATATCTGCTCATCGTGATAAATTCCAACCTCGTGCTCGTCCCTGTACTTTTTTAGGATATCCACCTACGCATAGTGCATATCGGGTTTATGACTTAGAGAGTAAGAAGACCATAATCTCTCGAGACGTTACCTTTTTTGAGCATGTTTTTCCCTTCAAACTAGTACCTCAGTCGTCCCCATCACCCATCGTCTTACCTCTTCCTATCCCTGACCATCACTGCTACATGACGCTTCCTCCAGGTTATGGCCATAAGGGGGAGACGTGCGTTTGTTATCTCCTTAAATCTCTCTATGGTCTTAAGCAGGCTTCACGAAATTGGTATTCCAAATTGTCTTCTGTACTATTATCTGATGGTTTTACCCAATCTGCAGCGGACCACTCACTTTTTACTCGGATTGTTGGCTCCTCTTTTACTGTGGTTTTGGTTTATGTTGATGACATTTTAGTTGCAGGAAATGATCTTTCAGCCATTACTACACTCAAAACATTCCTTGATGATCATTTCAAAATCAAGGATCTAGGCAACATGAAGTACTTCCTTGGTCTTGAGGTCGCTCGCTCACCACTTGGGATCTTTGTTAATCAGAGAAAATATGCCTTGGATATTCTTGCCAACTCTGGCAATTTGGGTTCCCGACCTATTGCTTTTCCCATGGATCAGAATTTGAGGCTCACTCCAGATGCAGGCACTTTGCTCCCTGATCCTAGTTCATACCGGAGATTGGTGGGCCGCCTACTTTACCTCACTATTACTCGTCCAGTTATCTCATTTTCTGTCAATATGCTGAGCAAATTCATGCAAAGTCCTCGGGACTCACACTACCAAGCTGCACTTCACGTTCTTCGCTACCTGAAGGGATCCCTAGGTCATGGTTTATTTTATTCTACACAATGTGATTTTCAACTTTCTGCATACTCAGATTCTAATTGGGCCAGTTGCCCCACTACTCGTCGCTCCACCTCTGGGTTCTTTATTACACTTGGCTCCAACCCCATCTCTTGGCACACAAAAAATAAAAAGAAAGTTGTCTCTCGTTCTTCTGCCGAAGCTGAGTATCGTACAATGGCGGTGACCACTTGTAAACTTGTTTGGCTTAAGTCACTTCTGCGTGATCTTGCTGTCTTACACCCACAACCTATTTCACTTTTTTGTGATAATGATGCTGCCCTTCACATTACTCGCAATCCAGTCTTTCATGAACGTGCTAAACACATAGAAATTGATTGTCATCTGGTACGTGAGAAGTATCTCTCTGGACTGATCTTTCCTACCCACGTCTCTACCAAGCTTCATTTGGCTGACATTTTTACCAAGGTTCTCGGAAAAGACCTTTTTCAGTACTTTACTCACAAGTTGGGCATTACGGATCTTCATGCTCCAACTTGAAGGGGAGTATTACGGGGTCATACCATATTCAACAATATTATTTTCCTTACCACTCATGTTGTAATTATTTCTATGATTTCCATTCCTAGATTAGCCTCGATTTCTCTTTCCCGTGTACTATATAAGTCTTGTGAACATTCATTCAAAGTTAATGAGAATTATTTCATTCACATATCAATTGTAACAATATTTTTATTATTTAATTATTATAGGTAGGATACATGTAGAGTTATCATTCTATCCTTTTTAAAAATTCATTGTTTTACTTTTAGTTAATTGACAAATTTACCAATACCACTCAAAATTGAACATGCATTGTACGTTATTCTAAAATACTTTATAAGTGATGTAAAAGTAATATTTGATACCAATTTCTTGGAGGATTTGATGAATTTCGGAAGAATTAAAGAAAAAATTTAGCATAAAAATTTATGAGAAGAAATTTGTACTCAAATTATGCTCTCAAAACTCAATTTCTATGATTCAAACTTTTTGTAATGATGAAATACTATAAATGAGCAATTTTTTAATATTATATTTGATATATAAAAAATAATTGTTAATACATAAATTTAAACATCCATTAAAATTTCTACATACATGAATATGAATAAATTCATCTATAAACTCTAAATTCATGTAGTTCAAGATTCATCAAGTGATAATTCACTAAATCTAGATTAATGTAAATTTTAATTAATTGAGAATTAATAAGACAAACTTCATAAATGACAATAATTTTATAGTATTTATTGCATATGGAAAAATGAAAAGTAAGGTAAATAATTGAATTATAGGAGGGTTAAAATCATTCAAAAAATGATTCTTTCTTAATATGATATTTTAATTTATTATAGATTTTAGATAAATAATTAGGGCAGTACTGTGCACACAGTATCGTGTACAACCCTCTCACAGTTCAGGGGGTCCACGCGCAATAAAAAATTTGGGGCCCCCCCACTTGCGAGGGGGCTGTAGCCCGAGCTGTATAGCTCGGGCTGTACAAACAGCATTTCCGAAATAATTATAGGTCCTTCCTCCATACATTCATAAAAAGGTTTGGGATATAGGATTAAAAGGTTTAAGACTTGATTGCATAATTTTGAAAGGTTTTAATCCCTGGCTACAAATTTTCGTAATAACATTTGAGAAATACATAATTTCACAGCATATAAATTATACTCAATCGAACGGGATGCACATGATGAAGCCATGTTTAATTGAGTGAAGGAGTGATAGTGATTTCAACAACCAGAAGTCATGTTTAGCCTATGTTTTTGCTACTATTTGTAAATAGTCGAATTAATTTTTATTTATAAATTTTGTGGGATGTACAGGTAATATTTATCCAAAAATGAGTTTTGTAACAATGGGGAAAATGTAATTAACAAGTAGGGAAAATTTTTGAATTTATGTGTAAAATTATTTTATTGGGAGAATGTGCGGTTGAAAAAGAGTTTGGAGAAAAATGAATTTTTAGATGAAGGGCTGTAACGGGGGCTTATCCATTATTTTTATTTCTATCCATTTATAATTTAAATGATTTATAAGCGCTTCTTAAACAAGCTTCAAGTGGAGCGATATTGTAATGTAATAAAAAAAAATTTGGTTGATTACATTAGTATTTTATTGCTTTTGCATTATGTTAGTGTTTGACCCTCATTATTTTGAAAATACATTTTCTCTCTCTTTTTTAATCACAGGTTCTTCAATGAGGGAAAAGGGGGACTCAAAGAGGCTCTAAATTAAAATATTCATAATAAGGATAGTAGTCGGGCAAGTTATGATTCAATATTTCCCTAACCAATTTCTTCATTCAAATGTACAAGTTTATGGACTTTTTGTCCCGTGCAAGACCCATTGTTTAAAATAGTAATGATATTTAGCACCATTGATATTTAGTTAAGTCCCTGTTTGGGCCCCATTATAATTAGATTTGAAGAAAAATGTATTTTGTAATAGTGAGTTTTTGAAAAATACATGGTTACAAACGAATAATTTTTTTTGGATTTACGTGTAGTATTATTTTATTAGAGAATATGCGGTTGAAAACAAGAAAGAAAAATGTATTTTGAAATTAATGGAGGCCAATCAACGGCTATGTGATATGTTCAATGAAAAATAAAATTAAGCCCATGTTTGGCTCCATTCAAAAATAGATATTCTAAAAAAAATGTATTTTAGAATAGTGATTTTTCTAAGAATATTTGACTTAAAAATAAGAAAAAATTGAATTTACGTGTAATATTATTTTATTAGAGAATGCGATTGAAAATAGGAAATATAAAAATGCATTTTTTTTCTAAAATGGAGTTCAAACACAAGCTAAATGATTTATTTAATTATGCCCATTATTTAATATCATATTAGTGCCATCTAAGTAGGCGTGGTAGCTGTAGTAGTGCTAGATAGCATTCATTTATCTAAAAACTCATATTTTTTCAAATTTATTTTCAATCACATTATTCTATTAAAATAATTTGAACGTAAATCCAAATTTTTTCATTACTTTTTAATCACACATTCTCCAAAAATCACTATTAAAAAACTTTTTTTTTAGTGAAAATTAGGGTTCAAACAGGGACATCAGTATGCTTTCGGTAGACGTCCTTTAAGTTTTTATTTTTATTTTTTCAATTCATTTTTTGAACACACATTTTTTCAATAAATATGTTAAACATGATCCATAACTTTTTTTTAAAAACTTTTTAATCATATATATTCTGTAAAAAATTATTTTCACAAAATTTACATCAAATAAACTCTATACAAAATTATGGCCTTTTTAATAGCCTTATTTGAATTCGATTATCTAAAAATTCATTTTTGGGAACATTTACATATTTAAGGTGGTAAAAATATGCAATTTTAAAATTAAGAAATAAATTTAAAATTTTCAAAAATCGGGTCATAATTAAATTTTATTAATTAAATAATTGATTAAAAATTTATTAATTAGATATTTTAAGGTCACAATAATAAATAATTTATGGTCACAGTTTGGTAATAGTCACAATTACTAAACATTTTGGTTACAAATCACAAATTCCATAAGTTACAATTTGTTATCGATTACAAGTTATATTAATTTGGTCACGATTTTTTTTTGTCACAAATCACAAATTTCATAAATCACAATTTATTTATCGATGACAAATTATCAAATTAATAGATCATATATTATTTTTCGATCACGAATCACAATTTTTATAGGCCACGATTTATTTCATGGTTACAAATTATCAAATTAATTGGTCACAACTTAACAAATTGTTAATTGTAATCTCACGTCTCTTAGGTCACAAATTGTTTACTTGTAACAAATTATCCATCTTATCGATCACATTTTATTTATTGATCATAAATTAACCTACTTATTGGTCATAATCACCTAAATAATTGGTAATTGATCACAACTTAACAAATTGTTAATTGTAATCTCACATTTCTTAGGTCACACATTTTTACTTGTAACAAATTATCCATCTTATCGATTACATTTTATTTATTGATCATAAATTAACCTACTTATTGGTCATAATCACCTAAATAGTGGTCGCAAGCCCACCCATTCCACCACCACCACCACCACCACCAACGCACCATCGCTCGCTTCCACTCCACTCTACCATCCTTGCCACCTCACAACCATCGGTACCACCGTTTTTCTATCTTTCTTCATATGTTTCTCCTTACACCATCATCATTGTCGATAACCAGGAAAAAAAGACAAAATTGGCCACCATGTGAGTCTTAACTTCGCCTTCCTAAAAACTTCCACAACCTCCACCACCTAAATCATCGCCTTCATATCCGGGCACACTCCACCCTACAGCGCAGCATTAACCACCACCACACTAGCAGCACTAGCACCACCACTCCACTATCTTTCTTCACTTATTTCTCTTTGCACCACAATCACCATCGGCAATAGAAAAAACCTAAAAATATAAAAATAGCCACCATGTCAGTGTACCAACTTCCTCTTTCTCAAAACCACTACCATCGCACCACTTTCTCTGCTCCTCTAGCTAGCTACCCTATCTCAAAGGGATGCAGCTGCAACATCGTTGCTGCGTACCGACGTCATCGTTGTTGGGCATTTTGGTAAGTGATGCCCGAATACCCTAGGTAATGATGAAAAATCATGGCCCGTTTATCTTCATAGGCTATAAGCCCGGGATTGAAGAATATAAAATCCACACCACAATTGATAGTAGCCCAATTATATTGAGTATTTAGAAGAAATCAGCCCATTAGGCTAGGTGCACAATACCCATCTTTGGAGGTAATTTGAAAAGCACGGGAAAGATAGATAAGCATTATCCTTATCCTTGATAACCATTTTCAGTTTTGATTGAACTCCATCTTGCCAAAAATCCTGGGAAATTCGTTTGTCCCTTTGCCTATAAATTGATGTCTCTCTACTTCATTTTTTACACACCAAAAGAATGGCTTTGCTTTGTGCATTTTCAAATTCCATCTTCTTCCTTTGTGTGCCTCTGTCTCTATGATTCAAAAGCTTTCAAATTGGTGATACCTTTGTGGCGTTGGATCGATTTTCTAAGCCGAATTAGAAGGAAAATTCATTGTTCTTAATTTTTAGTTTTCTTCTTCAATAGTTTGATTTAATTCCATAACTTATATTCTTTCATTTATTCAATTGTAGGTTGGATAAGAATTAATAATTGGTATCAGAATCATGGTGGTGTTGAATTTTCGGCAAAGAATCAACCAGAAACCGAATTCGCATCTATCCAGATTTTTTTTGCAAAAATCGGACCTGCAAGCTTGATTTCCCAACGATCTAGAGGTCCATTGATGATATGGAAACTGGGGTTGAGACGTGCAGGTGGAGGTGATTATGGGCGTGTGGCACGTGACTCCGACGGTGACCCATGGATTTTCAACGACGGCGCGTGGGGTCGATTCCAACGACTGTTTCTACAGACATAATTTTTATTTTGACATTTCTAACATTCGTGTGTTGTTAGTTTTTCGTTTCAAGTACTGCAACAAAAGTTGGACGTTTTGCCCTTGGTGGGTCGACGGTCAAAATTGCTATATATATTTATTGAATTACTTTAAGTCAAAATCGCGGCCCTAAAGCAGTAAATTCGCATATCTCATAATTTACGGACTCAGATAGGTCCGCTCTAGTTAATTAACTGAAACATTTACATTATTGCACTAGCAGATCATCGTGTAAAGTGATCATTAGAATCGGGGGTTGTCATTGCTTGACAACTATTGCTTGTTGGTAGAACCTAGGATTACTTGCCATTCTTTATTTAATTTTCTAAATGGAATTATTTATTTGTCATCTTTGGATTTATTTGTTGAACGTCATTGCGTTATTTAATCTCATATTATTTTATACTTGTACCCAGAATTCTATTCTAGTTCTTCCTTTGATCTGAGAACTTGATTCTCACGAAACCCAGGGGTTCTAGAATAGTGTATTATTGTGAAACCATAGGAGTCTTGTTACTCTGTGTAATCTGTGTAACCTGTGACTTTTACATATCTGACTTTGTGTTCTATGCATTTTTGGTGAAATGTCGACACATCACTTTGAGTTGGGTGTCTTTAATGGTAAAATCGAATTTTCAATTTGGCAACAAAAAAGGAAAGGTATCCTTGTTCAACAAAAAGTTTCTAAAGCTATTCATAACTCTTTTCCTACAAACTTGACTACTAAAGAAAAAGACAATATGGATGAATTGGCATAAACTTCTATTATTTTACATTTGTTTGATACGGTATTAAGAAAGGTTGGTAAATTAAAATCAGCTCAAGAATTTTGGGAAAAATTAGAGGAGCTTTATATGTCTAAATCCACTCCAAACAAACTTTTTTCTACTTGAAAGCTTTTTTAGCTTTAAAATTGATTCTTCAAAAGATTTGGATGACAATTTGGATGTCTTCAATAAACTCGTGCAAGATATCACTCAATGTGGTGAGAAAGTATCTGAAAAATATAAGACAATCATTTTGTTAAATGCTATCCCTGACACTTATAGAGAAGTTAAAAATGCTATTAAATATGGGAGAGATACTTTAACACATGAAATTGTCATAGACTCATTAAGAAGTACAGATATGGAAATGCGAGCCGAGAGAGTTGAGAGAAAAAGTGGTGAAATTCATATGATGAGAGGTAGGTCTCAATCTAGAACTCGTGATAACCAAAGTGGATACACATTTGGTTAAAAAAGAAAAGTAGAAGTCTATCTTGGTCAAAAAGTAAAACTAAAGGTAGAAAATGCTATGGGTACGGTAAAACTGGACATTTCATTAAAGACTGTTACGTTGAGAAAAACAAATAAAAAGAAAAGATTCACGATAAGGCAAATGTTGTTACTTCTTCTGATGAATTCTATGAAGTTTATGTGTTATTAAACTTTGAAACTACTGAAGTAAATCTAACTGTGAAATCATATTTACACAAATAGATACTTGATTCTTGTGCATCATTTCACGTTTCATCACAGAAAGCCTGGTTTGAAAATTTGCAATATATGAAAGTGGTCATACTATTTTGTGCAATAATCATGCATATAAAATTGCTGGCATTGGTGATATAACGTTAAAATTTGACACTGGTTATGTGTTAAAAGTACACGGAGTTAGATATATTCCCGAAATGGCTAGAAATCTTATTTCGGTAAAAACATTAGAAACTAATGATTTTACTGGTAAAATTGAAAACAACATGATAAAAATGATTAAGGGTGCTCTTGTCACATGTAAAAGTATTAAAAGAAACGGTATTTATGTGACCACTGTTGAAATTGTTAAAAATTCATCTTCCTCTATAAATTTGACCAACACAGATGACACACACAAGTGGCACAATAGATTAGCTCACATAAGTAGTAAATGACTTAAACTGCTAAATGATAAAACTGTATTTGGAAAAGACTATGTGTCTAATATGCCCATTTCTGATCATCGTGTTCTTAGTAAACATCACAGGTCATCTTTTTATTTAGCATGCACAAAATTACTAAAGTTTTGAAATATATTCAAACCAATTTATGGGGGCCTACTACTAATCCTACAATGGGTGGTAATAGATATTTTTTGTTCATAATTGATGATTATTCTCGTAGGGTATGGGTTTATCTGCTAAAAGATAAAACTAAAACCTTTAAAATTTTCAAAATATGAAAATTGCAAATTAAAACTCAAACTAGTAAAAAGATAAAATATCTAAGAATTGATAATGACTTAGAATTTTGTAATAATGATTTTGATGATTTGTGTGAAAAATGTGAAATTACTAGACATAAAACTGTTCCTTATACACCTCAACAGAATGGGGTGATAGAGAGTATGAATCGTACTTTACTCGATAAAGTTAGATGTATGATGCTGAGTTCTGATATTCCTAAATCTTTTTGGGATGAAGTTGTAATGACTGCGTGTTACTTGATTAATTTGACACTTTCTATTTCATTAAATGGTGATATTCCACATAAATATGGTATGGTAAATGTACTGACTATACTATGTTAAAAACTTTTGGCTGTGCTGCTTTCTCTCATTAAAATGAGGGAAAACTAGAATTTAGAGCTAGGAAATGTATTTTCTTAGGATACCCTGAAGGAGTTAAAGGTTATAGGCTTTAAGATAGAAGTCAAACCGGAGTTAAGTTCATCATAAATCGTGATGTTACATTTATTGAGTCTGACATGCCATGTCTAAAGTTAGAAAGTGACACATTGAGAGAAAAACAGCAAGAAAACACTAGCAACAAATCTCAAATAGATTTAAGGCCCTTAAGTGTTCAAATCCCCACCACCTCAATTGAGATGGAGCATCAAAATCCTAAATTAGAAGATAATCAGAGTGAAAATATTGAGAGATAAAGGAATATCAAGGAGAACAAAACTCTTTGTCTGATTACCAGTTAGCTAGAGACAGAATTAGAAGAACACATAGGGTGCCTCTAAGGTTTGAGTTTGATTTTAAACTTGCTTATGCTAGTTATAACAAACTAGTTGATAGGGAACCAAACACGTATGAAGAATTATTGAGGAGTGAACAATTTGAGGATTGGGTGAAAGCGATGAAAAAAGAGATAAATTCCTTCAATAAGAATCAAACATGGGAATTAGTCCCAAGATCTAAAGACAAGTCTATTATTGGGTGTAAATGGATTTTTAGAATTAAGGAGGAAATTACCAAAGGAGAGACTTTAAAGTTTAAGGCTAGACTTGTGGCCAAATGTTACATACAAAAGGAAGGGATAGATTGTAATGAAATCTTTTTTTCAATTGTTAAGTATACCACAATTAGGACTATACTTGCATTAGTTGTACATTTCAATTCAGAACTTGAACAACTTGATGTTAAAACTGCTTTTCTACATGGAGAACTTGATGAAAATATTTTTATGGATCAACATAAGGATTTTGAAAATAAACAAAAACTTGATCATGTGTGTTTTCTTAAATGTTCTCTTTATGGTCTAAAATAATCTCCTAGACAATGGTATAAATGTTTTGATTCGTTTGTTAAAACAATTGATTTTAAAAGGAGTGAAATTGATCATCATTTATACTATCAAGGTAATGCAAACAACAATAACTGTGTGTTTTTGTTGCTATTCGTGGATAATATGCTTTTGATTGGTCCCAACTTGAAGTTGTTAAATGATGTAAAAACTACTTTGAGTAACGAATTTGATATGAAAGACCTAGGTAATACTAAAAGGATCTTAGGCATGGAAATTGAAAGAGATAGGTCTAATTCAATTTTATTTTTGCATCAAGCTCCATATATCATGAAAATTTTGAAAAAAAAAAAATTGGCATGAATGAATGCAAACCTGTTAAATTGCCTTTAGCTATTATCTAAAGAACAATCACCTGCTAATGAAGAGGAATAGAAATATATGAAAAAGAATTCAATATACAAATGACATTGGTTCTGTGATGTTTCTAATGGTGTGTACTAGACCTGACTTAGCCTTTGCTATTATCACACTTAGCAAGTATATGTCCAACCTTGATCCCAAACATTAGGAAGCTTTGAAATGGCAGTTTAAATATTTGAAAGGAACGTGCAATATTGGCCATAAGTTTAGTACTAAAGGAATAAAATTGAAAGGTTTTACTGATGCTAACTATGCTGGTGATAGAAATAATAGGAAAATTATATCTTCCTACATGTTTACTTTGTGTAATTCGTGTGTTAGCTGGAAATCACAACTTCAACATGTTGTTGCATTATCCACTACTGAATCAGAATACAATGCTGCTACTGAAGCCTTTAAAGAATCTTTGTGGTTTAAAAGTGTATTAAATGAAATTCGTATTTTTAATGACAATGTGACAATATATTCTGATAATCAATATGCTATTTATCTATGTAAAAATCTTGTCTTTCATGAGCGTACTAAACACATAGATGTTAGATTGCATTTCATTAGAGATATGATTTCTCAAGAATTGGTAAAACTTGAGAAAGTCATTTCAGAATATAATCCTACAGATATAGGAACTAAGACGCTCCCATTGGTAAAGTTTAGAAGCTGCTTTGATCTTCTAAACATTGGTACAAACTTGTAAGTTTCTTTCCTTAAGATATTTGTTATTTTATCTGGCTTTCAGGTTGATTTGGCATGAAGGTGGAGGTTGTTGGACATTTTGGTAAGTAATGCCCGAATCCCCTAGGCAATGATGAAAAATCGTGGCTCGTTTATCTTCATAGGCTATAAGCCCGAGATTGAAGAATATCAAATCCACACCACAATTGATAGTAGCCCAATTATGTTGGGTATTTAGAGAAAATCGGTTCATTGGGCTAGGTGCTCAATACTCATCTTTAGAGATAATTTGAAAAGCACGAGAAAGATAGATAAGCATTATAAGCATTATCCTTATCATTGATAACTATTTTCAGTTTTGATTGAACTCCATCTTGCCAAAAATTCTAGAAAATTCGTTTGTCCCTTAGCCTATAAATTGGAGTCCCTCTACTTCATTTTTTACACACTAAAAGAACGGCCTTCCTTTGTGCATTTTCAAATTCTATCTTTTGCCTTTGTGTGCCTCTGTCTCTGTAACTCAAAAGCCTTCAAATTGGTGATACATTTGTGGCGTTTGATCGATTTTCTGAGCTGAATTAGAAGGGAAATTCGTTGTTCTTAACTTTTAGTTTTCTTCTTCAATAGTTTGATTTAATTCCATAACTGACATTTTTTGATTTGTTCAATTGTAGGTGGAATAAGGATCAACAATCACCGTGCTAGCAAAGGCAATGCCACAGTGCACTAACACCTAGCATCAATACAGAGCTGTGAAAGCATAGTGTGCAATGAGCACCGCTTCACAATGGCACTCATGACGATGTGTTGGCGATGGCCCCTCCGGTGGTGGTGTGTGATAAAGAGTGGGAAGGGAGAGGATAATGATTAGGGTTTGGGAAGTGAAATGTGATAGGTGGGGTGATGGTTTTTGAGGTAGATAAATTTTATTTTATAATAATATTATTAATATTAAATATATAGATTATCACCTGATTTTTCCATAAAAAAATTATAAACTTGATTTTTGAATTGGAAATTTAAAAAATATGAGTAAGTGTAATTTCTACTTCGATTTCTTTCCCTAAAATTCAATTTTAAGCTAAATATTCTCCTAATAAAATATTTTGTATATAAATTTAATTTATATATATATTTTTTAACTACACGTAACAAAATTCATTGTCAACAAAAAAATGTGGCAATAAAAAATGTTGCCACATCATCGACTGTCTAAAATATTGATGATGTACATCATAGATGGACAACATATCTCATGTTCACTATGTGTAGGAGATCAATTCTATGACACGCACATACATATAATCTCATTCTTCGTTTTATAGTGCTGCCATATATCGTCGACTCCTCGTTTTTGTACAAGTCATTCAGTTCATTCCAATTAATTTTACAAAAATTATATTAATCATTAAAACCAATTATGCTATTGTTTGAGTCCCATTTGATCAAAAAGTCATTTTTTTCAAATTTATTTTAATCACATATTTTTTAATAAAATTAAACGTAAATCAAAATTTTTTTTATTCGCGCACATTTTTTAAAAGAAATACAATTTTAAAATACAATTTTCCCCTCAAAATGGGCTTAGACAAGGGCTACATTTGGTCAGCGACATCTACAAAGCAATACACGTTCATTGGGATTGTTAAATAATAAAAAACGATCGTGATTATGACACCTTATGGTTTTAGCAACGTCATAGAGTGCCACGTCTTTTGTCCGGAAACATTCGGCCTCAAGATCTTAAGTTTTACCTCTTTTCACAAATTCTAATCTGACCAAAATAAGGGTATGTTCGGGAACGATTTTTCTTCCAAAAAAATTGATTTTTTTAACCGTTATTTTACTATTTCAGTCGTAATATTTGATTTCTTCTCTTACAAGTAGATCTCACTTTTCTCTTAACGATCAAAAAATCAATTTTCAAAATCACTCAAAACAGGCTCTAAATAAATAATGCAGCGAATATACCTTAAAAATGTATCACCGCCGTGAATTTGCTTTACTAATGTCAGTACACTTTCTGGTCTGGAGAGACCATTTCTTGAAATATAGAGGAGGGTTTGTTGTATTAAAAGGTACAATATTTATGTGTGGTTTTTTCGATAAAAAAAAACCTTTTATGACCTAATTTTTGTTCTGACTTATATTTGTGCTCTCCATTTAGGGTATGCAATTCAAATGTTTTTAAAGTTTTGATGAGTAGTTCTAGTTAATTGATAACTTAGATTTGTGCTTCGACAATTGATATTTTTGTGCAATAACGATTTGTAAATTTATATTTTTTGAATTGAATTCAATGCAATTTCGGAAATTGTGTAGCCTCCTGGATTAGAGCAGTCTCTAATTAATAATTATGGAGTATATGGTGAAATGTGTTTTTAGTGCAATGAAAACTAAACATCAATTGGAAAAAAAATACATGTAGATCTCTAACCAATCCTCACCTCTCAATGTTCTCTCTTGGACTCGCCGTTTTGGCGAATGGTCCTCATCTCTACCTCTAATCGGCTTTGCATGATTGCATATGTGGCTTCCAAATGCCCTGGCTGCTTCCAAATTTGACTCATCAGTTTTAGCAGCCATCCATCTTCTTATTATATTTATACAAATTAAGGGAGAATTGGTTGAGATGTTTTGGTTATTTGAAGATCAATAGGTTTCCTTATAGGAAGAATGCTAACAGCCTGAAGGAAGTTGCAAGATTTAATTGACGGAGGCAGCGGCGGATCCAGCACCCGGCGAGCCCTCGCGGCCGCCCGTGCTGGATCGCCGAAGCTCAATTTTTTTTGCTGTCCAAGTATTTATTTGTTTAGATATATTTCTGTGATTTCCTTTGATTCACACCAAGTCCTTGTTGCTCAGGTGGTTAGGGCACCACAGTGGTGAAAGGGCGTTTGGGGTTTGATTCTCGATTGTTGCAATTCCCTTTTGTAATGATTTTAGTATAATATTTTTCACCATTTTGGAGCAAATAGGCATTAAAACTGGTGCAAGAGAAAGAATCGAACCTGTGATCTCCATTAGAATAATGGACAATTTGACCACTATGGCAATTAGTGGATGTTGACAATACATTTTAGAATAGTAAATTGATGTGAAATGTGTGGTTGAGAAATAAGAAAAAGTTTTTGATTTACGTGTAATATTATTTTAATAAAATGTGTGGTTGAGAAATAAGAAAAAGTTTTTGATTTATGTGTAATACTATTTTAATAAATAATTAATGATTAAAAAGAAGAGAGAGAAAAATACATTTTTAAGAAAATGACTACCAAACGGGGCCTTACTACTGAAAATTAATTACAATCCTGCTATTTCTGTTGTTTATCCATTTATTCAGCAAAAGCGGGTTACATACTGTGGCCCCGTATGATATACATTAATGTGAAAATGAGAATGAAAAATATATCCGCTACGGACCCCACACAAGAGATAGAAAGTCAAATATGATGGCTTGATGTAATGAATAACAGTCATATTTTTCATTTTAATGAACAAATAATGAGAAACAAACGGGAGCACAATCAAGTTTTCTTTCATTTCAATTTTAGACGTGTTACACAAGCATAATGCAGCTTAGACACAGTCTAAAGTCATTATTTCCCAACCGAAGTTCGGTTTTAGAGAAACTTCCTTTCTTTTTTAGCCCCCGTTTTTGGTAATGAAAATGGGGGAAATAGTATTTTGTTGAAAAAATGAGTGGTTAAAAATAAAGGAAAATTTTTCGATTTATGTGTAATATTATTTTATGAAAGATTGTGTGGTTAAAAATAAAAGAGAGAAAAATAGAATATAATGGAATGTAATTTAATGGGGGATAAAACAGGGGCTTATGTTATGTTTTCGCTGGTGTACTGCACCAACCCTCGCGGAATGTTGAATTATATCCTTAAGAAAACCTAGTAAAATCAGAATTTCAAAAAATCCTCGCTTTCAGCGCCATCTTCCTTGCAGACTGGACGACCATTTTTCGTAGTTCGCATTTCCCCTTTCTCATGCTTCCCCAAATCACACACTAGTTCAGTGCCAAACACTTCTTATTACAAAATACTGTAGATTCTTCTTTGTCCTTTGAACTAGACATTATATTTGTATTTCTATCCAAATCCATCCAAGACTGTTCTTCCACATTATTTTAATTCAATCAGGTAAATATTCGGAGTTTTGTCTATTTATGGACAAATTTTCATTTTTTTGTGGAAAAATATACTTCTTTTGGTGATTTTTATAGTTAACACGGTTGACACTACTTCCTTTCAGTTTCAGGCTTGAAAGTTTGAAGTAGACTGCCATTCCTTTAAGTTTCAAGCTTGATACTTGCATTATGTTTATCGGTTAATTTGGTTAATGCTCATTAGTTGTTGAGTAGAATGGTTAATTACTTAAGATCCAGTTAATACTGGTTGGTGATATTTGAATATCCATTTTAGTGTAATTTTTATTTGAATTTTCAGTTAGTATCATCAATCTCCTGATATTTGAATTTTTTAATGTAACTTGAATATTTGGTTAATGCTTTCTGGATGGTATAATAAATTTGCTCGATTATGAAGTGTAGTCATTGGTGTATTTAAATTGGCTGGATGAGGAACTGAGATAGACTGTAACGAACTTTGTTGGATAAATGAAATTTTCTGTTTATTTTAATTGCCTTTCCATTTAAATATGCGAAGCAAAATTGTTTTTATTATTGTTGTGCTTTAAAGTTACAATTGAGCTGATGATTAGGCTTTCGTGTTTCATCAAAATTCTTGACATTCTTGGTTAGCTTTTCTTCGTTCTTTATTTTAAAATGTTAAGACATCCTCAGAATTTGATCGATCTTTGGACTAGAAGAAATATTTCCATAGTTCATTACTCATTGGTTCAGTAACTTCTGTTTTTAACATGATAGAATCAGATTTAAGGGTTAAAGTCTTGTTCATAGTTGGACAGGATTGGAACTGAGTGGTCTGGATCCGGTTATTTATGTGGAGCAGTTGGTTCAATTTGCACAATTCCGAAAGGGAATCGGAGAGCTGGACCATACCTGACCATGCCCACTTTAATCTTGGCAATGTGGCATTGGTTTACTTCAATGTATTAAAAATGGTGTTGTTTTATATTTGAATGAGATTGCAATCATTTTCTTCAACTAATTCATCAATTGTTTCTTACCCCTGGAAATTGATCTCTGTAGTTGATCATCTCGAGCTCCCGTGCTTATTTCTTCATGCACTAGCTGCTGACAACCATCACAGTCTGAAACTGATTGACTATAGCCCCTCTGCTGCAAAATCAATTAATATAGACATTACGCCCTCGGGGCATATCCCAATGATACAAAGGACAAGGGTGAGGGCTTTGCTGACAGCCGCAGTGTAAGGGTTTGATTTATGAAACATGGATTGAGACTCTTTGTGGACATCAGTGTACAGGCAGCTCTTGTTTCCTAGCCTGTTAGGACACATCTTGCGATTAACCTCTCTCATGACGATCCAGAGCGGGACGGTGGGATGGTATAATAAATTTGCTCGATTATGAAGTGTAGTCATTGGTGTATTTAAATTGGCTGGATGAGGAACTGAGATAGACTGTAACTTTCTTTGTTGGATAAATGAAATTTTCTGTTTATTTTAATTGCCTTTCCATTTAAATATGCGAAGCAAAATTGTTTTTATTATTGTTGTGCTTTAAAGTTACAATTGAGCTGATGATTAGGCTTTCGTGTTTCATCAAAATTCTTGACATTCTTGGTTAGCTTTTCTTCGTTCTTTATTTTAAAATGTTAAGACATCCTCAGAATTTGATCGATCTTTGGACTAGAAGAAATATTTCCATAGTTCATTACTCATTGGTTCAGTAACTTCTGTTTTTAACATGATAGAATCAGATTTAAGGGTTAAAGTCTTGTTCATAGTTGGACAGGATTGGAACTGAGTGGTCTGGATCCGGTTATTTATGTGGAGCAGTTGGTTCAATTTGCACAATTCCGAAAGGGAATCGGAGAGCTGGACCATACCTGACCATGCCCACTTTAATCTTGGCAATGTGGCATTGGTTTACTTCAATGTATTAAAAATGGTGTTGTTTTATATTTGAATGAGATTGCAATCATTTTCTTCAACTAATTCATCAATTGTTTCTAACCCCTGGAAATTGATCTCTGTAGTTGATCATCTCGAGCTCCCGTGCTTATTTCTTCATGCACTAGCTGCTGACAACCATCACAGTCTGAAACTGATTGACTATAGCCCCACTGCTGCAAAATCAATTAATATAGACATTACGCCCTCGGGGCATATCCCAATGATGCAAAGGACAAGGGTGAGGGCTTTGCTGACAGCCGCAGTGTAAGGGTTTGATTTATGAAATATGGATTGAGACTCTTTGTGGATATCAGTGTACAGGCAGCTCTTGTTTCCTAGCCTGTTGGGACACATCCCGCGATTAACCTCTCTCATGACGATCCAGGGCGCGACGGTGGGTTGTAAGTGTTATGCCCTAGATCCAATCGATTTAGGTTGTAAACGCTTTTAATATATTTAATGCATTTGATTTTGGCGAGA
>NC_036251.1:22589571-22591189 GCF_002742605.1 Olea europaea var. sylvestris
AAAAAAAAATAAAAAATGATCAATCCAAAAATGATAAGAAGGAAATTCGTGGCTATCAGGCAAAAGAGACTTACAATTTCAAGTAGCACAAAGGATGAAGATAAAGAAGCAAGGAGCTCATCATCAACAGTTGATAAAGGCCATTTTACTATATACACTTGTGATCATAGAAAGTTTGTGTCCCTTGGCTTATCTTGAGTGTTAATGAGGTTAAATAAGATTATGGAGATCATAAAAAATTACAGTTTGACATCTATATTATCATTATAATTGAATTATCTATAGATTAATTGTTTTTACCATATTTAAATTATAAATTACCACTAGTTAATATTGTAATTGATTACTACCATATTTAGTGGTGATTTTAGTTCTATTTACTGAGAAAACCTCTCACATTGAGGGTCATCGAGTCTTATTGAGATTTGACTTTGGGAAGCCCATGTTCTAAGAACTTCTGAAAATAGCTGAAGAAGAGTATGGATTACCAGGCAACGGCCTAATTACATTTCCATTTGATGCGATCTTAGTTGAATATGCAATCTCTTTAATCCAAAGAAATACGGCTAGAGAAATGGAGAAAGCACTTTTGATATCAATGACCTCTAATAGCTGTTCATTAACTTCCCAAGTTCAACAAGGCCAAGTCGATCATAATTTATTAATTTGAGCATTCTGAATTAAATTATCCAAAACTAATTATTGTGTATGTATGTGTACTTAGAGCCAATTAATGAAACATGCAGAGAACTTTATATTTATTAGTGTCTTCATAATTCAGTTCAAGCTCTTTTTATGTGAAAAATTATGTCAAATGGCTACTAGATAATTATTAATCCCTTTATAGAATAAAGATAAAAGCACAGTTAGTAGAGAGAATAGAAGCGAACAGAAAAAAAACTAAAATGCTTTTCAAATGTCAAAGTAATGGTGCTGATATAATTGGTATAACGTTTATGGCTATCTAAACTATTCCTCAAGGACATTCCTTCAGTACGGTCTCACGGTATTGATTTTTTACCCTCAATCCTTTATGCATAGTTTAATGGGAAAAGTGACTGCAATATGTCACTGATCCGACCTCCAATTGAGTTGGTAAGTAGAAACACGTTTTTCGGTCCATATGGTTGAGCCAATGAGTTGTGTCCAGCTCAATAGTGGCTCGTTATGGTGAGATCTAGCTCTCTTTATTTGCTAGGTTATGCTATTTGTACATAAAAATAGTACATGAGGGATGACGAGATAGTTAGTTTGCCAAGAGTAGTATTTATATTTTATTTTATGTTTGTATTGTTAGAAGGTTATTATAATTATTTTTCTTGTAAAGGGTAGTATAGCCATTTACTCATAGAACTATTTAAATACTTGTATGGTAATTATATTCACACCACAATTTTTATTTCTTGCATCACATTTTAAGTACACTTAAGGTCCTCAATCTTTGCTCATAGCACTTATATCTCTAATGATTTTTCATGTCATTCTTATCCTCAAACTTTTCATTAATTAACACATTTTGTATTTGATAGTAGTTTTATATCGAAAAGTCCATCGAAATGGCCTAAAACAATTTATTTTCTAGTCATATTTTTAAAAAATAAATAAATAAAAAGTGTGA
>NC_036251.1:22597860-22599181 GCF_002742605.1 Olea europaea var. sylvestris
CATAGCCATTAGGATCTTTATCAAGATAAACAAGAACAACAATTGTCCTTAACATTAAAATAGTTCATGTCCGAACATGAAATCCATTTTAATGTTCCAACTATGGTGGGTATAAAGCGACATTTCTCTAATTCCAATACTAAGCCAAAAGGCAATGACAAGAAGTATATTCCTACAGGCAATGCAGCAACATTTGCTCATCTAAAACGTGTAGGTCAACTTCTCCCTTTCGCAGTGGTCTACTTCTATTTAGTTTCTTCATATTTGTATAAATATAAGATCTATATCTGGTATCAAATACCTAAGAAACTTGTGAAGTAGATGTAAGCCACGCAATATTCCTTCCAATGACCTTTCAATCTATAATGAAACCAAGGGTCATTAGATTTGATATTGTCATTCGCTTAGACTGTCCTAACCATATTGGGTGCTTTTTCAAAGTCCCTTTAGACTTCCTCTTAATACCCTTAGAGGAATCAATGGATTGCCCACTTCTAACTTTGTTATTGGGTATAACAGTCCTAAGCATATTAAGCAACTTAATGAGTATACATTCGAGTTTATTCATATCATAATTTATAATTAGTATGAATAACTCTATGACATAGATTGCAGAGCTAAGTCAATACTTAGTTCATAGTTAATTATTGAACTCAATTGAGACACTTCTCATGACAATCATCTTCAGTACATGAGGATTGACTGAAGATTCTTTTGTCACTTTACATCGGTATAGTTGTTTGAAAGTCTCATATCCTTCCACATGATTATTATCTTACAACTCTTTGTAATGAAGAATTATGTGTTAACATCTATACTCTTAAGTTGCTTTTGTAACTCAGGTGACATAGTTGCAGGTATCATATACATTGCATTACTATTGTCATCACTGGGTTTATTATAGCAGCCACCTCTTCCTTAATCGAGTCATTACCAGGTGTCTCTGGAAAATGGCTACTTAAGGACAACCAACTTTCTCATGCTCGAGAACAATTCTCAAATTGCAGTGCCAATCAAGAAGATTTAATTTGGTTGTTGGCATCCAATATGCCTGTCATATACACATGGTTACTCACGATTCAATAAATATAAATGACGAAGAAAAAGAATAATATATAAAACTCATCAATTAATTTAACATTGACTTTTATTAATTATGCTCCCTCCGTTTAATTAAAATTTATGACCCTCTTACATAAATTTATGGAGTCCATACTTGACTCCTAGTGGGTTGGGACCCCATATATTATATTAAAACATTGAGTGTACTCAACAAGTGTTAATATAACATTTGGGTAGATACTATTATCAATTGTATCTC
>NC_036251.1:22600835-22675684 GCF_002742605.1 Olea europaea var. sylvestris
TCGATTCAGAAACCCTATTTTTTTTTTCCTTCTACTTCTTCTGGCGATGCCACAACGGTGTGGCGCCTCCACAGCCCATAGTATGAGCTGCTTGGCGCGACGGCTCCTGCAGAAGCGTCTGCTGCCGCTTTTGGCAGCGATTGTCGGTGCCGCTGCCACATCGGCAGCCGCCAGTAGCATTGCCGCCGCCGGCAACAACTGTTGCTATCGGCATCCCACCCCTTCTTTTTCCTATCCAAAACTAATTTCTATTCAAAACAATTTTGAACATAAAATTAAATCTCTAATTGGTAGAACCAATTATAAGAACAAAATCAACTTTTGATTATTCCTATACGTAAAACAATTCCTAACAAATACAAAGTAGGCTCTGATACCACTGTTGGGAATCTACTTAACGTACACAGTGGAAAATTAAACAGATTTCGATTCCTACTAAGAATCGCCTTTGTGTTTAGATAGAAATTGTGATAAGATTGTACCTTTTCCAAATCTGAAAACTTATTTGCTAATCTTTTCATTTCAGCGATCTTGATTCACCATACACAACTGTCCAATTGTCCAGCCTCCAACGGTGATCCACACAGAGAACAAGATTACAACTACCAGAGTTTTCTCCTCTTATGCTAACAAGAATAATTATGAAAAATCATATGGATTGAAAATCTTAGCCATGTATTTATATAAGCCCAAACGGGCCTGGCCCGGTCCGGTCCAATATTTAACTAATCCATTTAATTAAATCCGGTCCGTGAATTAATTAATCCAATTAATTAATTCGGGCCTATAAATATCCAACCCAATCAATTAATTTATCCAACGATTGTTAAATTAATTAATAGACAAATTAGAATCTTCCAATTCTCTTTTGTGTGCAACTCATCAGGTTCACGATCACGATACCTAACGACGTGAAATATTATTTTGATCTAATCAAAATTGATAAATTAAAACACCCTTTTAATTTATCATCAATTCACACTCGTCGTCCCAAATTGATATCTAACAATGTGTAAGGGAATACATGTGATGGGAAATGTCACGTGATATGACAAAATCAAATTCGTTTGTTTACCGTGAAATTATAATCCCTTCGTCAATATGATTTGATCAATTACGAGATATGGAAGTGTGTCAATCTCGATTAACGATCATATCTTTCACTCCACTATTAAGTCAATATAAGTCGAAAACTCTTTTTCGACTTATGAGTACACCTTGGCCAAGGATTTCATCATCGACTTAATTGAATGAAACGCAGATCATAATCTCCTACTATCTAAGAGTGACGAATTCTTTATTGATCAATCACAACCTTCATACGATTCTTGACGTACCCGAACGATGTCGTATTAGCGGTCATTTGTAGAGCAACATCTAATACCGTCAAAGTATGAGTGTCCTCATATAAGATACCATGACGACCTCAAGTTAAAGGACCAATTCCACTACCGAACATTAGAGATTAACCACTAACACTCAGATAGTTATCCATGTGAAATCTCTCGGCGGGTCTCCAATGTTTTGTTCTATAACAAAACATCCACGTGTTCATTTGAGTGTCACCACACTTTAACTTGTGAGATCAGCTACTTAGTTCACAAATAAAAAATGCCACACGTGATGACGATATCCGTATCTCGTTATTACTTACGACCACGGACGATTTAAGATTTAATCAAATGTAATTTGTATCTCACAATCACAACTCATTGTGATTAACAAATTACGAATATTTGAATCTACGAACTCTATTATTTATTTAATTGTCTATTAATTAAATAATACATATGTTATTAAATTGTATTAATTTTATATCAAAAGTATTTATGTCCAAAATTGATTGGATGTAAGGTATAATACTTACATTGACTCGACCTCTAAAAGCAGTATTTAATGGAGTGTCTCTTGTGTAGTTTCTTCCAACACAAGTTCTAGATAATAAAAAGTCATTAATCTAAAGTAACAAGTTTTCACGTGAAATTATTGGAAAAAAAATAAAAATTAAAACCATTATACCAAGATAGTGGTGGGCCTATTCTATTCCAATCGAAGTGAGGGGCATAGACTTGAAGAGTCAGAATAAATTCCAAACCGTGTAAGTTTATTTATTATTATTATTATTATATCTCTAATAGTTTTTTTTATGATCGTCACTCTTTTTATTTTTCTCTAGGACTAAGAGTTTGTTTGTTAGGGATTTTGATAATTGATCTTTTGACTCTTAGAGATAAAGTGAGTTCTACATGTGAGAGAATAATTCAAAAATGATGATTGAAATAGTGAAATAACGGTCAAAAAATTATTTTAATTGACTTAAAATCTATACCAAACAAGCACTAAATATGACACTTTACTTCTTAGGGGGAGAAGATTGAGTCGGTGATGAAATGACAGGCAGAAAATATAAATTGTTGCAAGAAAAAACCATTGTTTGAAATTGTGAAACAAAAAATTTCTTTGATGCTTTTATATTTGTTGGGTATTTTGGTAAGTGAAGCCGAAATAACCCCTAGACAATGATTAAAAACTGAGGCCCGTTTATCTTCATAGGCTATAAGCCCGTGATTGAAGAACATTTATATCCACACCACAATTGATGTAACCTAATCCCGTTGGGTATTTAAAGGAAATCAGCCCATTGGGCTAGGTGCTCAATACCTAATTTTGGAGATAATTCGAAAAAAGGATTCCTGTCTCTTTTTCTCATGTGAAGATAGATAGGTTGCACTATCCTTATCTTTGTAACAAGTTTCGATTTTCTTGAACTCTATCTTGCCAAAAATCTGTGAAAATTTGTTGGTCCCTTTGCCTATAAATTGGAGGCTCTTGGCCTCATTTTACACACACCAAAACCAGCTCCTTCCTTCGTGAACGGAAACCGGTTCCTTCCTGCTTGTACATTCTGCCTTCCAGTTTCTTACCTTTGTGGGTGCCTTTGTCTCTAACTGAAGTGTCCAATTTGGTAATACCTTTGTGGTGTTGCATTGATTTTCTAAACCGAACTAAAAAGGGGAATTCATTGTTCTATAATTCTTCTTTTTGTTTTTAGATTTCCTTTCCTTTTATTTGCAAATTCCATAACTAACTAATTGATTTGTTCAATTGTAGGTGGGATTAGAATCAACAATATTGAAGTAATAAATACTAACTCAACAACTACACAACAGTAAAATGATAAGACGATGAAAATCTATAAGCAACCGTGACAAAAATAAATCTTTTTCAACTTCTTTTGTTGCCTTATTTTGGATTAAAGAAATCGTGTAATTCATAAATGCAGTTTTCACAAGGTAATGTTATTGGTCCATCACGAGTAATCCAAAGACATAGATGAATGGCTACTAGTACTAGCTTCCTCACTCATGATTGGGATCGTCTCATGGCAGCCAGGCTTGCCACTTCCTTGCCATGTTGATGGGTTTTGTGGAACTAATCATCTTGATCTTCAATGTCTTTTAATGGGAATTTGATATGATGATACTTTTTTATCTTGAAAACACTGGAATAATATTGTTTTTGTGTTGTATTGAAAAAATAGTAAGGGGGTCAATCATATATATTGATTATGCTATAGGCTAGAGACATACCACTAAATGTAGCTCCATGCATGGTTTCAAGTCCATTGTTAGAGAATTTTCAAGTAATGTTGGTTTTGGAGATTGTTAGATGCATAAATGAGGTAGCACAAGTCAATGGATCATAGGCAGTTAGAACAAAGTAATGGAGGTCATAGTAGGGTCAGCTGAGGCCTATTTGGGCTTGACGACGATGCCCAGAAACCTGCACCTACTGGGACGCTGCCCCAGTACAAGTTTAGAATTAATGCAGATGTGTCCATGTTTAAACTCATTTTTATGGCCACTTTTCACCCTTTATTACGTTATTTAACTAACTTCATAAATAGTTGTGACAAGTAGAAAAGTATAACTCTTGGAAAGTGAAGATTAGCAATCCATATAAAGGACTGTTTGTTTCTAGTTTAAGTACATGAAATAAAAATAAAAATAAAAAAGTGAAATTCTCATTCATCTTCTTCCTTGAAAACTTATTTTCTTACATACTTGCACTCTATACATTTCAAAGCTTGTTCGTGATTTGTAATTCCGAAATATGGAAAGACTCTATATTTGCTTCTCCTCTCCTTAGATTCGGGGTTGTCTTTGTTAATGCATAACGCAGATACTATATTCAGGTTACATTGTATCCTAGAGGCGTCTTTACTTTCCAGTGTGTATTACTGAAGTGGGGGCAAATAACGTCTTAAGTGCAAATAAGTGCCTTGGAATCCATCGCGGAGTTACTATTCTCAAGTCATTGTGAAACATCTTCATCATTAGATATGATTTTCAAATAGTTTCTTCAACTTAGAGCTCAATGGGATTTTCTCCAACTTTATTTACTTCTTTCCCAGCCATTATGGGTATAGCATTAACGATGTAAAGTTCGAGCAAGAAAGGAGGATTACTTAAATATATTGGTTTTGCTTTGCATTTGGGCTGTTTTCTTATGTTCAGTTGTTATGACACATTGTGTCCAAGCAAATGCTCAAAATGTTCATGTAAGTTCCCAATCCTAAGAGCCACAAGAAAGAAAATCGAATAAACGGTAAGTCCTTCTCTTCCCTTCGAATGAATCAACGCTGTTCTGATAATATCTGACGGCATAATGGTGTCTTGAGATTCATTAAGAATGTTAGTTTGGAAGGTGAATGACAATGCATATTGAGCCAGCATGCCAGTTTAGCTACTTAACAAGGCAGAATTTGTGGTTTAAATGAATTTAGTTATATAATTATGCAGCATCCAGGAGACAACATGTATTGCAAGTTTAGGCTATGTCCATATTATGCTTCTTGCCACCAACAATTAATTGGAATTTTCTATGTTACGGTAGATTGTAAACTTAAATATTGATAATTAGTAACTTCTTGTGAGTTTTACTAGAAATTGGAGGTATGTATGTCTACTAGCTAAGCTACCTTGTTGAAAGCCTCAAGTATATAGAAATTACTCTGCTATTTCAGCCACAAATTCTATCCTGTTTGATAGCTACACCGACATGCAGGTCCAATTACAATGATGTCTTTCACTTGCCAAACTAACATTCCCAGTGAATAAGGAAACACAATTTTTAGATTTTAAAATATATGTATTGATCCATTCATTAGCAGAAGAAAAAGACTTGTCAGTTACGAGGCACTCTAGCTTGTAGCTCTTGGGAACTTCCAAGATCATTTTGATCAGCATGGACCCAATTTGTTATCAAACAACTTCACACAAAAAGACAGCCCAAATGCAAATAATGACCGAACAATGCCAACCTCCAATCCTTCTTCTTCCTCAAACTTCACATGGGCCTGCACCCATGGAGCTTACCTCAGAAAGCTGCATTTAATGAAATGCCCCTTGCATAGACAATATTTATAATTAACCCCTAACCATTTTTTCAACACAACATCATTCCAGTGTTTTCAATATCTAAAAGACTAAATGTATCATTCTCCCATATTTTCATCGAAAATCAGATGATTAGCTCCAAAAAACTCGCCAAGATGGCAAGGAATTGGCAAAGACTAGCAGCCCTTGGAAGAAGACGGACTACAATCTCAAGAGAGATTGAGTAAGCTAGTATTGTTGGAAAAAAATTAGTAAATGGTTCACTTTTGACACAATTTTTAGTGGGACCCGTTGGTCCGATTTGAAAGATCGAAATTGATTTGTGTTCTCCTCCGTGAGAACATGGAAGTCATTATTTGCTTGCCAAAAATGAAACTTAGGTGAATGAAAAATTGGAGCACCAAATTGACCATTGGAAGATGATTTATGCGAAAAAAATGAGTTTATCCCACATAGGAAAATCATAACATCAAGAACCTCTTTATATATGGCTAGATATTAGAAGAGTGTAATCATGTGTAGTATAGAGGCTCTCTCCACGTGTGCATGCCGGGGAGGTGTAAATCATGAACCGAAATAGCCTTCGGATCTTGAACTTGTGTGCGGGGTCGACCTGCCTACACGAATGTCGAACCGAACAAAGCAAAAATTAGCCCATTTAGATTGTCCATATTTCGTAATTTTTTTGCTTTCTCCAATTGACTCTTGAGTTTCTGAAACTGCTAAAACTCCTATGGTTACTGCTGAAGTAACTTCAATGTTTATTGCCATAGAGTTAATGGGCAGATTTAACTTATATAAAATCTCATTTTCTAGCAATTCTTATACACACGAAATACCGGAGAAAAATTATTTCTGTGAAGTTGGTATGTCTGCATACATAATCTCGATTTCTGTCAGCGTCGTCTTGGTGGTGATATTGTTCGGATACTAATCAGTTTGTCGGAGTAGTATCTATGGTATTCAGATCCAATTGGTTTTACCGTTGTATTCTAGGAAACAGACGCTCGAATTAAATCTCAAGCACATACGGTGAGGGAGTGAATCTGTTTTAAATTTGTTGGATAAAACTGAGGATTTCGAGGCTAAAAAAGTTTATTGTTGGCAGATTTTTAAACTATAGAATGGTGGACTCCAAAACAGTTATCAGTCAAGCACAAAAACTCCAAGTAATTCTTCACAAAATTCATGCCAAAGCAATGACTTTGAGTGAAACTTTTCAAGTGGCTGCAATTATTGAAAAAATACCCACCTGCGTGAAAAGATTTAAAAATTATTTGAAGAATAAAAGAAAGGAAATGAACGTCGAAGAATTAATTGTTAGATTTCAAATTGAAGAAGACAACAAGAGTTCTGAATAGAAGTGGTTCAATCCTGGTGTGACTAAAGCCAATATTGTGGACTTTGGTCTAGGTAGTAAGATCTACAAAAATAAGTCTGGGCCATTCGGTGGCAAAATGACCAAACAAGGACCGAAAGGTGGAATTTCTAAGAAGAAATTTCAAGGAAAATGCTTCAACTGTGACAAAGTAGGCCAAAAAATTTTAGAGTGTAGATTGCCAAAGAAGAAGAAAGAAACAAATGTGGTTGACTACATGGCACAAGATTTGTCGGAGCTGAATCTCTCAGCCATCATTTCTAAAGTGAACATGGTAGGTTCAAACCCTAAAAAGTGGTGGATTGACACCAGTGCTACGAGGTATGTGTGCTTTGATAAGAAGTTGTTTGCTGTATTATAAGCAATTGAGAATGGAGAGAAGTTGTTTATGGGAAATTCGACAACTTCTGAAATTAAGGGTCAAGGAAAAGTGATTCTGAAGATGACCTCGGGAAAGAAGCTGACTCTTAACAATGTGCTATATGTGTCGAAAATTCGCAAGGACCTAGTGTCCGGGTCGCTTTTGAATAAACATGGTTTTCAAAATGTATTGAGTCAGACAAAGTTGTTTTGCCAAAAAGTGAAATATTTGTCGGAAAAGTTTATGTTTTCGATGGTACGTTTAAACTCAATATAATGGTTGTTAAACAAAAAAATGAATAAAGCACACTCTTCTTCTTATTTGCTTGAGTCTTCCAATTTTTGATATGGTAGACTAGGATATGTTAATTATGATACTTTACGAAGATTAGTTAACTTGAATTGCATATCCAAGTTCCATATTGATTCCAAAAACAAGTGTGAAACTTGTGTTGAGATAAAATTGACAAAGTCATCATTTAAATCAATTGAACGGAACACAGAACCACTTGATTTAATTCATAGTGACGTATGTGGCTTAAAACTTGTACAAACAAGAGGTGGCAACAGGTATTTCGTTACTTTTGTCGACGATAGCACCAAATACTGTTACGTGTATTTGGTAAAAAGTAAAGATGAAGCCATAGAGAAATTTATTCTCTATAAGAATGAGGTTAAAACTCAACTTAATAAGAAAATTAAGGTGTATAGAAGTGATCGAGGTGGTGAGTATGAAGTACTATTTACTAAATTCTGTGCACAACACAAATTTATATATGAAACCATCGCACCTTATTCATCTCAAAAAAAGGGTGTTGCTAAACAAAAAAATTGCACTTTAAAGAAAATAATGAATGCAATGCTAGTAAGTTCTGGATTACCTCAGAACATGCAGGGGAATGCTACGTTATCAATAAATTACCTTTTAAATAATGTGCTCCGAAAGAAAATGGAAAAGACCCCTTATGAGTTATGGAAAGGAAAAAAGTCTTCCCGCGGGTGTCTTGGTAAAGTGATCGTTCCAACACCAAAGAAGGTAAGGATAGTGCCAAAAATAAAAGATTACATCTTCGTTAGCTATGCACACATTAGTAGTGCTTATCAATTTCTTGTGTATGATTCTAAAATCCCAGACATACACGAAAACACGATATTGGAATCAAGAAATGCTTCATTCTTTGAACATGTATTTTCGTACAAGTCTAAAGTGGAAGTAAGCTCCTCCAAATGAACGTATGAGACAAAACTGAAAATAGTCATGATGAAGAACTAGAAGAGGAGACTAAGGTTAGACGTAGCAAATGAGAAAGGGCAGAAAAATCGTATGATCCTGATTTTCTGACCTATATGCTAGAAAGTGAACCTCAAAGTTATCAAGAAGCTATGAATTCCTCAAAAAGACCTCAATGGAAGGATGCCATTAAAAGTGAAATAGATTCCATATTGCAAAGTCATACATAGGAGCTAATTGATCTTCATCTAGGAAGCAAACCACTAGGCTACAAATGGATTTTCAAAAGGAAAATGAAAGTACATGGAACTATCGAAAAAGCACAAGGCTAGATTAGTAATAAAAGGTTACAAACAAATGGAAGGCCTCGATTACTTTGATACGTATTCTCTAGTAACGAGAATAACATCTATTAGGAAGATACTTGCAATTGCAACTTTGCGAATTTTTGAAGTAGATCAAACGAATGTTAAAACTATCTTTTAAATGGACATTTAGAAGAAAAAATCTATATGGAACAACCCGAGGAATTTTTGTCACCAGGACAGGAAAAGAAAGTTTTAAACTGGTGAAATCACTATATGGTTTCAAACAAGCACCCAAACAATGGCATGAAAATTTTGATAATGTCATGATAGACAGTAGATTTAAAAATCAATGAGTGTGACAAATATGTTTACGTCAAAGACACTAAAGATGGTTATATCATTTTACGTCTTTACGTTGACGATATGCTTATTGTTGGTAGTGACAACAATTGGTAGTGACAACAAGATGAATGAATCCACTAAAAATATGTTAAATTCGAGATTTAACAGGAAAGATATGGGTTTAGCTAATGTTATACTTGGAGTCAAAATCTCAAGAACATCAAATGGGCTTTTTCTAAGTCAGTTACATTATGTGGACAAAATTTTAGAAAAATTCTATAAGGATGATATTGGCTTGGCTAGAATACCGATATATACAAGTCAACATCAATCTAAAAATAAAGCTGTAAGTGTCTCTCAAGTAAAATATTCAAGAGTTATTGGATGTCTAATGTATTTGATGAATTGTACAAGACTAGATATAGCCTACATAGTCAGTAAACTAAGTAGATACATGAGTAATGCAAGAGCTGATCACTGAAAAAGAATAGTAAGAGTACTAAGGTACTTAAGATATATTCGTGACTATGGACTACATTATATCAGATATCCAGTGGTCATTGAAGGATACAGTGATGCTAATTGGATATCTAATATAAAAAACTCAAAATTCACTAGTGGATTTGTGTTCACATTGGGAAGTGTTGCCATATCGTGGAAATTCTCTAAGCAAACAGTTATAGCCAGATTTACGATGGAATCTGAGTTTATAACCCTAAATAAATGTGGTGAAGAGGTCGAATGGTTGCTCAACTTCTTATAGAATATTTTAAGATGGTCAAATTTTGTGCCAGCAATTTACACATATTGTGGCAGTCAATCAGCAATAAGAAGGGCATAGAGTAACATGTACAATGTAAGTCTAGATATATACGTCGTAGACACAATATTATAAGATAACTACTCTCAACTGGAGTTATCGCTATTGACTATGTAAGGTTAAAAGATAACATTGGGGATCCGCTAACCAAAGGATTAAATAGAGAGTTAGTTGGGAAATCATTGAAATGAATGTGAATTAAGCCCTTGAATGGATAAGTCATTATAAAGGAAACCTAATCTAGTTGACTGGAGATCCTAAGATTTAGGTTCAAAGGGACAACCTAATCGTAAAAACTTAATAAAACTGTGGGGTTATTACCTCCTGTCTATTCATATAATGTAATAGTGATGCTCGTAAGGATGAAGGATAAGCAATAAGCTTTTAATGATTCTTATGCATCGAAAATCGAGTCAAGTAATGTGGGTTACTTGCAATAAGAAATCATCAATGTGAGAGAGAAGTGGGGACCGCTTCTAAGAGAATTGTGGGGGGGGGGGCTCAATTCTTAAAAACTTTTACAGAACCAGACATGTGTTCATAGCCAAAACAAATATAATAATGAGAATTGAATTGTATTAGGAAAAATCCTGTGTAAAGCATATCATCTTTTACAAAAACAACAAAATAGTTTAAGGACATCACGACTACTGGTCAGCTAGTAAAGTAAATATGTTTTCACAAGGAAATGTTCAAAGGGTAATACTTACCTATCCTATGCAGACTTCAACTTTTAAACTTTATCACCAAGTCTTGTGTCCCACGGTCTCGTGTCTCTCCTACTTTTCATTCATGTGAGGGATTGTTGAAAAAAATGAGTAAATAGCTCACTTTTGGCACAATTTTTGGTGGGACCCGTTGGTCTAATTTGGAAGATCAAAACTGATTTGTGTTTTTCTCCGTGAGAACATTGAAATCATATATTTACTCGCCAAAAATGAAGTTCGGGCGAATGAGAAATTGAAGCTCAAAGTTGACTATTGGTAGATGATTTATGTGGAAAAAATGAGTTTATCCCATATAGAAAAATCATTAGAGCAAGAACCTCTTTATATATAACTACACATTGAAAGGGTGTAATCATGTGTAGCATAGAGGTTCTTTTCACGTGCGTGCGCAGGGGGTGCAAATCACGAACCGAAATAGTCTTTTGACCCTGAACTTGTGTGTGGACGCAACCTGCGTACACGAATGTTGGACCAAATAGAGCAAAAATTGGCTCGTTTGGAGTGTCCACATTTTACAATTTTTTTACTTTCTCCAACTAACTCTTGAGTTTCTGAAATTGTTAAAACTCTTATGGTTACTGCAAAAACTAAAGTAACTCCAATGTTTATTGTCATAGAGTTAATGAACTGGTTTAACTTATATTAAATCTCATTTTCAGCAATTCTTACACGTACGAAATACGGGAGAAAAACTGTGTCTGTGAAGTTGGTCTATTTGTATACTTAATCTCGATTTCTGTCAGCATCGTCTTGGTAGTGATATTGTTCAGATACTAATCAGTTTATTGAAGTAGTATCTATGATGCTCAAATCCTATTGGTTTAACGTTGTATCATGGGATACAGATACTCAAATTAAATCTCAAGCATTTACAGTGAGAGGGGTGAATCTGTTTTAAGGAAACTGTGCTCGCACAGGCCTCGGTTTGAAAGTTCATCCATTATTTATTTATTTATTTCCTGCGATTTATCTTCATTGTTCGTATATTTCTGCAATTGATTCGTGTACTTCATATAATTTGCAGTTTTATTATTTTGTCATTTTATTTATGTTTTAACTAAAATGAGATTGACAAGAAGAAAAACGAGAGTATAGTTTCTCCAAAAAATTTTACAGAATACAATTTTTGCATACTACATATATGGTATATGCAAATACGGTAAGTTGTTGCATATACGGTATGCTGGTACAAATATGGTAAATTGTTGTAAATATGGTAATCTGCATATATGGTATGTTGCATATACTGTATGCATAAATTCAATATGTAAATTGCATATACGGTATGAATGAATCCGATTTCATCCACTACACTAATTTAATCCAACAAGTACTATTTGTAGTCATTTTTCTAGTTCTTTGGCTGAGAAAGGTAATTTTATTGCATATATAGCTGATAAAAAGTGATATGTCTTCCCCATGGCCTAGCTCAACAATTACATATTGAGGGAGCTACTCATAACGTCAGAAGAAGAGTTTGGTCTACCAAGTAATGGACCCATAACATTGCCTTGTGATGTCGTATTTATAGATTACACAATTTTCTTAATCCTAAACAAGGCAACAACCAAAGATGTTGAGGAAGCTCTGCTTATGTTCATGGCTTCCGATAGATATTTGTCATCTTACAAATTCTATCCACTTGAGACGATAGAGAATTTGTTATTATGTAGTTGCTGAGATCATGAAGCAAGTTTTGTAAACATGGCTACAGTATAGAATTAACAAAAGTAAATTTTTATTTTCACAAATATAAACAGTGTGTATCATCTTTACATAATAAAATGAGGGATTCACACAACAGTTTTCTATGGCACGCACTCTAAAATATGCTTTTACTGGATGAAGTTTTCTTAACAAAGATCTTTAGATCCCAGGCTTGTCTCCAGAGCTGCACAAGCAAATCAAAATCTAAAATTGACAAAAATAGCACCAAATGTAGTCAAAATATAATTTTTGTTTGAATTTTTCTTTTTTTGAACATTTTCAATTTTAACACTATTTTTCGCGGATCCTGGTAGAAGTAACACGTGTTATGTTTCTGATCTTTTTATAAAAATTGTGCAATCTTTTTTTTTTTTTTTGGTGTATTCCATTCTAAGGTAGATACGAGTTTTTAAACCTATTTATCTACCTAGAATGGATCGTTTGATGTTGCCTTCTTCCCCAGTATATTGATACGCAAAAGAGTACATGAAGGGAGATATAGACTTTATCTTCCAAAAGTTATGAGAGTTTACAATAGCGTTTTGAAGATTTACAATTGCAATGAAAACAAGACACATGTACAAATGAATAAAGCAATTTCAAATAAGTCGATAACTAATTACGAAACTCTCAAGTGAGGTAATCTCCACTTATTGAGTTTGATAAAGCGAATTATTTTCCTTGGAGTCCATGGGGTAGGAGAACGGTGAATTTTTGCTCTTTATATCCAGTATTCCCAATTTTTTAATTACCGAGTCGTCTCTATCTTCAAGAAAATAGTTCGCATTTTTCACTCTAATTTTTTCTTCTATTTTTTTTTCTGATTTTTTGATCTGAAGAAATTTGTATCTTATAGTGAATGAAGGAAGATTAGTATTTAGTTTAGGATTTGGTTATATAGAATGTGTTGGTGATATTTGTAGGAAAATGGTTGTTTGTCAACATACGGAATAATGGTTAATTTTAATTTGAAGGAGCATAATTAAACTCTATGAAGATTTAAAATGAAAAGAATGAAGAGAAAGTAAGAAAATAGATCCGAGACAAGTTATTGACACTTTTGCCTTAAGATAAAATTGCCCCGCAACTGTGCTAACGGATTACAGTACTTGTCTCCCAAGATACAACATATGGTAGAAGCACTTCAAACCATAAGTAACAGTGAACTAGAACGAGATTCTTCTCTCTACAAGAAAAATGATTTTGAAATGATTTCTTGAGAGATTTTGCAAGAGTTTTCATATAATGTTTAATGCAAATTATATGGATGCATAATGAACACACAAAGGGTCCTATTTATAGAAGATGAGAGGTTATGAATGAAGTGTCATGCGACAAAATTGGCAACCTTACGAAGGAAATCATCCCTTGTTGTCGCTAGTCTCTCGCTCCAGAGTCAGTATCATTTTTTTCATTAGAAATTTTTTGCATGTCTATCACTCGAGCATTAGGGGATCAATGTAGTTAGGCAAATTTCCTGGCTAGTTTTTTCCTCTTTTCTTTCCAAATTTGGACTGCAATGTCTCGTTCATTCAGAATTGATTTTGAAATTTCAAATATACCATAATAATCTAGTCAATGAGTAGAATAAATTAGTCTATTTATATTTTTAATTTGAGAATTGGACCAAATCCGAATATTTGGTTGAAGTTGGCACAAAGCCACTTTCCATAATTTATACTTAACCAAAATTTTCAATCTTTAAACCAAATTCCAACAATCCCTCATTTGAATGGAAACTCAAATATGTCATGCTATGCAAAAGTATGATGCATTGTAGAGAAAAAAGCAAAAAAATACTACATCAAGTAGGGTAGCTTCCGGCTTTGATCTTCCTTAATTAAATATTATCGAATTTACTTGACTAATTAGTGAACATGATATCTTGAACCATTCAACCATTAATGTAAATCAAGATAATAATACTCACACAAATGTCTTTCCTAAATCATTCATGATTTTCATGACTTGGTTTATTTTTGTTCTGAACTACTCTTGGGTTTTATAAGTGTTTTGAAAATTTTAGCCTTGAAAATTTTCGTTTAAGTGCCCCAGTTTACACTTACATAGATGTCCTCTTATTAAAGGTATTCTGTCTTACTCTACTTGACTTATTTAAGATATATGAATCATTAAAATCATAACTTAACTTTTAACAAAATGCAAAAAGCACTTTAATTATCATAGGAATGAGTTGTGAAGTATTTCCCAAAGTGCTTGATTGAATTTTCATAACTTAGTTGTCCCCTTGAACTAAGATCTTAGGATCTTTAGTCAACAAGGTATAGTAGGCTTTAATCGCATTCCTTTCGATAGGCAACATACTTAATTTCTAGGTAAATCCTTCGTAAATGGACTGGCGATAAACTCTAATTCTATTGTTGATTGAACTATACACATTTGCTTTGTCAACTTCCATGATATAGATCTCCATCAATGGTAAATATATAATTACTAGTAGACTTAGAATCTTTCATGTCGGATATTCAATTCACATCACAATGTCCTTCCAATATCATGGGATATTTTGTTAAGTATAATCTATATGTTAAGGTATACTTCAAATACCTAATAAAGCCTTCTAGTGATTATGACTTGGATTACTTGTGAATTTACTAAGTTTATTCACAACAAATGTTATGTCCGATTGGGTGCAATCTATAATATACATTAGACTACCTATAACCCGTGAACACTTTAGTTGTGACACACATTCATCTGTAATTTTGACTAAGGTAGTGTTTGATTGGGTAAATTCCATGGAACTGGGGGGAAAATGAAAATGTAGTGTTTGATTCACAAGATTTTTCCTGGAATTGGTTTCTAGCTTTTATTGGAAGTTGTGTTATTCCTTGATTTGGTGGAATTCCAATTCTCACCATATATGGTGAGAATTGGAATTCCCGGCTACTGTAGCGATTTTTTTCCTTTTTTTTAGGTAATGGAAACAAATTCTAAGAATTATTGTAAAAAAATATTTCTCTTTCATTGATAATTTTCATGTAAAATAAAGTCAAACGAACACTAAAAAATAGATGATTTTCTTGAATTTATTATTATTATTATTATTATTATTATTATTATTATTTTATTTTTTTATTGCTTTTTGGCGATGGAAATCAATGTCACCCCCAATACCAATAAATTATATTCTTTTAATTGACAATTTTCATGTAAAATAAAGTCAAACGAACATCAAAAAACACATTTATTTCAACATTTTTCACGTGAAAAATTATACCAATCAAATACAATAATTTACAATTTTCAAGAAAACAATTCTAAGTAATTCAATTCCCTGGAATTCGTTTTCAACCCAATTCAATTTCATCTTTGCAATCAAACGGACCTTAAGTGTAAACTCGTGTCAATATGGGTTTTTTCATAGGACTTTCCTAAAATGTATTATATATTTTAAGTGTACTCTCAATGTAGTGAAATTGAGAAAAGTATAATTTCTTCCGATATTTTAGAGATCTTAATATCTAAGATTACATCAACCACAACTAAATCTATCATATCAAATGTTTCGTTAACATTTTCTTGGTGTTAAGCATTATTTCATGACTATTGGCCATTATCAACATGCTGTCTACATATAGACATACGATCATATAGGCTTTTGGTGTTTGTTTGATGTATACACACTTGTCAAATATCGTTTTATCCAACTTTTGTTGCCAATGTTTAGAAGTTTGTTTCAATCCATACCAATACTTAACGTGTTTACAGACATTTTCTTGTGATTAGGAGCATATTTATCTAATTTCTAACTTACCATTTATGAATGCCATTTTTTACATCCACTTGATGAATCTCAAGATTATGTAATGCGACATAGCAATTAACTACCTTATCGAAGTAATTCAAGTTATGGGTGAGTAGGTATAAAAAAAACTTTAGTCCTTCCTTTTATCTATACCCATTAACAACCAATCTAGCCTTATATTTATCAATAGAACCATCCAATTTTAGTTTCTTTTCAAAAATCCATTTATACCCTAAAAGCTTGTTTCCTTGAAGTAAATCAATTAACTCCCTAGCATAATTTTGCATTATAGAATCTATTTCAGTATTGATAGCTTATTTTCAATGTGGTACTTCTGGTGTAGATAATGCATCATTGAAAGCCTTTAGATCATTCTCTACCATACAGCTTAGAAAAATATGGGGTAAATGAAGTAGATATTCTAGCCCTTTTACTACGCATTGGTTCTTCCTCATTTGAAGTACCACTTGTAAATTCATAGATTCTTTTATTTGAACGTGTATTTTCTTATCTTTTCATGGAAAAACATTCTCAAAGAATAATGCATTTCTTGATTCAATTATGATTCCTTCATGTACATCTTGAATTTTAAATTTATGTACTAGGAAACAAAATGCACTACTACTTTTAGTGTATCCAATATATATATAATCAATCATCTTGGAACCAATTTTAACTTGTTTAGGTACTTCAACTTTAGTTAAACACCCCCACACTTCCAAGTGTTGGTACGAAGGAGGATGACCTTTCTATAGTTCATACGGAACTTCTTCTATTTTCTTGAGGGATATTTTGTTAAGAATGCTATTTGTCGATAGAATAGCTTCCCTCAATACCATTTGTCGAGGTGAGTAGGGTGCTGTTTTTTGATGATTGATTCCATTCTTAGAATAATATTCTTCAAATGGTGCCCTCTATTCATCACCTCTATCACTATGAATATTCCTTATTCGTTTACCAAGTTGATTCTCAGCTTCTATCTTATAATGTTTGAATACATCTAAGGCTTCGTCATTACTTCGTAGTAAAAAGACATAACAATAACTTGTATAATTATCAATGAAAGTTATAGAGTATTTCTTACCACCTTTAGTTTGAACGAATTTCAAATCACATATATCACTATATATAAATTCTAAAGGTGTCGTGCTCCTTTGAACCAAGTTAAAAGGTGTTTTGGCCAAATTTGCTTCAACACATACTTCACATATATGATTAAGATCAATTTTAAACATTGGAATTAAACTTTGATTCATGAGTTTATGCAAAGATTTGTAGTTAACGTGTCCTAATCGACTATGTCATAAATAAGACAACTCAAGCATATTAACTGAATTAGGATCTTATTCATAATATTTTTTGGTACAATTGTTAGAACGTTCATTTTGAACATTCATTCACAAAGATAACCCTTACCAATATACATATCATTTTTGGTAAGTACAAACTTGTTTGATACATATACAAGTTTAAAGTCTTTCTTGCTAAGTAGAGAATGTCTGGTACGTGGAGGACATTATTGAGGACTAGTTCTTTCCCAAAAGTCATTTTCAGTGCGATCTTCCCAAGTCCTTCAACCTTCAAACTTGTAGAATTCTCCATGGACAATTGTTCTTCTTTCAATTCATGATAGTTTGAGAACATGGTTTTATTTGCACAAATATGACGGGTAGCACCAGTATTAACCCAAGCACCAGCGTCAACCCACCAATTCCTTGAATTACCTACCATGTACCATTCAAAAATAACTGCAAATTGGCTCATATCTTGAACTCCTTCAGAAATAATATCTCTTTCAACCACATTTGTTTGTGCAGTCTTCTTTGACTTTCAACATTTATTTGAGAAATATTCAGCTTTTTAACAATTGTAACAATTGCCTTTATACTTCTTGATATTATTGAAGTTGTCTCTTCTTTGTACAACAATGAAGATCTTACGTTTTTTGTTGATAACCTTCGAACCAGTTTTAACAAAGTTTGCTCGAAGTTGAACTATAGACTTACTTTCAATGTTTCTATTGTCTTTCTTAATCGTCAAATGGACTATCAATTCCTTAAATTCATCTATTTACATTTGTACTTAAGATAGTTCCAGAAATCTCTTCATCTATGAAAGAGTTTCTCAATGATGGCTGCAACTTGAAAAGATTTACTCGATTCCATTGTTTCTGCATATATGTCATGAAGTAGAACTTAAAATTCTTGTACTTGACTTATCACAGTTTTGAAGTCTACCATTTTGTAATCCAAAAACTTGTCGACAATGAGCTTCTTTGTTCCGACATCCTCGATTTTGTACTTCTTCTCCAATGCATCCCATTGATCCTTGGCCGAGTCTTTCAAACTATATACTCCATATAATGTATTGTTCAATCCAGTTAGGATATATTTTTGGAAAGAAAATCCAAATGCTTACATGTATCCAATGCAATAATTGACTCACAATTAATTTCTCCTTTTTGTACAGTAGGAACAATCTTTTTTAAGAACATTGCCAAATTTAAAGTAGTAAGATAGAACATCTTTTATTGTCATCTTTTGAGGTCGACTTCTCCAAATTTCTCTGATTTTACCCATGCGAGATAGGAGTATTTTGAGGTGGTATAGCCATAGATGGAACCATATCATGTGTTTCTTTGTTTGACTTGAAATGGTCTCAACAGTATTCATTTTTGTTACATAAACAAAAGTTCAACTAAAACGAAAGAAAAAAATAATATGGTTTGGTTTTCAACAAACGACCAAAAATTTTTTTTGTCTTAAGATTGTAGGCGATACTTGTAGGGAATTGGTTGTTTGTCAATATACAGAATATTGTTTAAGTTTAATTCGTAGGAGTGTAATTTAAATTTATGAAGATTAGAAAGGAAAAGAAAGAAGAAGAATGAAAAGGAAGTAAGAAAATGGATCCGAGGCAAGTGATCGATACTTTTTTCTTAAGACAAAATTGCTACGCAATGATACTAACGGATTATGGCACTTGTCTCTCAAAATACAACGGATACAGCTTATGCTAAAAGCACTTCAAACCACAAGCAACGACCAATTCAAACAAAATTCTTCTCTCTACAAGAAAAATGATTTTTGGAGAGGTTTTGCAAGAGTCCTATTTACAGAAGATGAGGGGTTATGAGTGAAGTGATACGCCATAAACTCCGCAATCTTATGAAAGGAAGCATCCCTTGCTATCACTAGACTGTCGCTAGAATCTCGCTTAAACGTCAATGTCATTTTTCAATAGAAACTTTTTGCTCACTGTCGCTCGAACGACAATCTCATCGCTCGAGTGCTAGGCTAGCAATGAAGTTAGGCAAATTTTTTAGTCAATTTTTTTCTATTTTTTTTTCAAATTTGGACCACAATTTATCATTCATCCGAAATTGAGTTTAGGTATATTTACTCGACTAGTGGAATAAGTTAGTCCATTTATAATTATAATTTAACTATTAAATCAAGTCAAAATATTTAATCGAAGTTGACGCATTCACTTTCTATATTTTATGCTTAACCAAAATTTTCAATTTTTAAACCAAATTCCAATAGAATGTGTTTTTTCATCTTGTCATAAGTTGATGAAAAGGTAAGTGCTAGTGTTTGCCTTGGATTTTGATTATTCTATTTATCTTTTCAATTTTTTCAATTAGGATCTAGACTGCCACTTCCTGATTGAGTCCCTGTTTGTTTTTTATTCTTTCCCCATTAACATAAAAAATATGATTGTTATTTATTACATCAAGCCACCAAATTTGAATTTTATCTCTTGTGTGGAGGCCCATAACAACGATATATTTCATTCTCATTTTTACAAAAATGAAAAATAAACGCCCCCTAAAAAATTTTATTTACATTGACATTTGGATCAATGTCACTTTTCCACTCCTTTCGTCACCGAAAGAAATAGTCATTATCTAGAATCAAAGAAGGATTTAACTTTAAAAAAAAGGGGGTAAGGAGCCAAAAAGAAAAAAGAAAAAAGCGCATTACGAGGAAATAGACATTAGATTAGAACTAGTCATGTTTGTTTTATAGTGGTCTTGTCTTCTTATTGGGAAAGACTTTTCAAGTCAAGTGAGTCCGTGTTGTCGCCCATCAGAAATTCTTGAAAGCAACTTCTCCTTTTCAAACTTCTCTCTTTCCCATTTCTTTGCCGGATTTCATATAACAAAACATTACGGCATACGCGTTTATGACTTTTTGAATTCTTATTCATACCTAGTTTCGTGCTAAAACCATCTCCGGCGGGTACCTCACTCCAACTGTTGCACCATTTTGGTGCAAAAATGGTGTAACATGATGCTACATTGTTTGTGTTGCACAAAATGATACAATGTCCATTTTGTTCTTCTTTTTTATTTTTCAAAGATAATGATTAAAAATATTTGTGTCATTTTCGTTCTATAATAAATATGATGATGATGAAATTACATTATTAATTATATTATTAAAGTTTATTATTTTTAATAATATAATCAATAATAATTAAGGACTTTTTTAATTTAGTAATTATTTTTGTAAATTTAACGTAATTGTTTATAATAAATTAATAATACAATCAATTATTTTCGTCAATTTAACATAATATATAAAACATGTGAATAATTTGGTAATCAATAATAATTCAATATATTTGTTAATTTAACTTAGTTATAATTTAGTAATTTATATAGTTATAAAATAGATAAATAATTTATTTAAATAAATACATTGTCAAAAATCGAAAGAATGAATAAAATAATAAAATACTGTTCATTTGGTGTAAATTTTGTTGTAATGGTTGGAGATAAATTTTAGTTTAGTGCAAAATTTGGTGCAGCGTTGGAGATGACCTAAATAGTCGTGCTACCACTACAGATCATTACTCTAATCTCGACATAATCTTTGAAATTAATATTGTAACTTGTTACATATTGCCCTTTCTCTTGACAATCAAAATTTAGTATAGAAATTGCGAGGTGTCTTTATGAAAAAATTAAGCTTCCCATCTATTAGGCCTTCCATGGTTTCAGTAGTCGTTCAATCAAACCAATTCTCAAATCTTTGATACTTGAACAAGCTATTGGAATTCCTCAATTTTGACTAATTTATAGTATCTGAAACTGATGATCTATAAATTAATTTACATCTGAGAGAATAAATTAAGGTCAACTTCAATACAATTTTGTGTTCAAAGTATACACGACTTTCTAGAAAAGCTTGATTTAACCATAATAATGTTTTGAACTTATGATGCATAAAGTATATTATGATCAACAAATTAATGTCGAAAATTCAATTCAACCTCCTTGTCAAATGGTCAATCGAAATTAGTGCTTGAACTCAACATGCTAGACTACTTATAGACCACCAAAAAGAAACAATGGCGGTTAAGATCATATCTATTCACAATCATTTGTCACATCGTAAAAAAAAAAAAAAAAATAGGTGTACCATTTTGTGGTTTAATCCTCTTTGAAGTAGGTGGGATCGAAGGAGCGTTCAACCATTCATCGCCTATATCTCCAATCAAGTCGAAGCCGAGATGTGACGAGTCAAGTTGTCATTCCACGTTTGAGTGATTTTTAATTGAAGGTGCGGAGAAAACCCACAATTTTTTATGACCATAATTATTCAAGAATTAAAAGTCATTTTCTGTCCCTATGACTAATTCAAAGGTGATTATTTTAGAGAAAATTGCAACAACGGTCCCTAACGTTTTCAATTTTTGCAAACTTTATTTTCACCTTCATTTTGTGTCAATGAAGTCCTTAACCTTTCATAAATATGCAGTTGCAGTCCATTTGACCGTTAGTTGACCACGAAAAGTGGACTTTGACCGATTTTGACTAAATTTAAAGGGATAAAATGATAAGTTTAAAATTACTACATTAAATAAATAAACAAAAAAATAAAAAAAAAAAGGTCTCTCCTTCACCTTACCCATCCCCAGCCTATGCCCAGCAACTAAAAATCAGCCACCAACACCGGCCGCCACATTTACCCTTATATCAAAGAACATTTCCTAAATATCAAGGCGATGGATTTCATCACAGCACAGCATTTGCTTCCATCAAAAGGTATCTAAATGAAAATTCTACAAAGCGGGTGAGGCATCTCAAGGCCAATGTTGTACATGACAACCAAGTTATAGTTCTTAGAATAGCGGATCATGAAGAGGTCACCGATGAATTCCAGGGCATCAAGCTTTGGTGGGCTTCCAACCGTGTCACTCCCGACTAGCAATTGATTTCTTTCTATGTAAATTTTGTTGTAATGGTTGGAGATAAATTTTAGTTTAGTGCAAAATTTGGTGCAGCGTTGGAGATGACCTAAATAGTCGTGCTACCACTACAGATCATTACTCTAATCTCGACATAATCTTTGAAATTAATATTGTAACTTGTTACATATTGCCCTTTCTCTTGACAATCAAAATTTAGTATATTTCAGTCCCTATGACTAATTCAAAGGTGATTATTTTAGAGAAAATTGCAACAACGGTCCCTAACGTTTTCAATTTTTGCAAACTTTATTTTCACCTTCATTTTGTGTCAATGAAGTCCTTAACCTTTCATAAATATGCAGTTGCGGTCCATTTGACCGTTAGTTGACCACGAAAAGTGGACTTTGACCGATTTTGACTAAATTTAAAGGGATAAAATGATAAGTTTAAAATTACTACATTAAATAAATAAACAAAAAAATTAAAAAACCAAAAAAAAAAAAAAAAAAAAAAAAAAAAAAAAAAAAAAAAAAAAAAAAAAAAAAAAAAAAAAAAAAAAAAAAAGAAAAGAAGAGGACGACTTGTGCTCACTGCTCAAGCATCAAATTTACTTTGCCAGAGAAATGGAATGACAAATTTGCTCCACTAGTTACACACAACTATATGACGATTAATATCATTAGGAGATGAATTTTGTCTTTTTTACAGTTACTAATTATTATATTTCTGAATCTTGGACAAACTGAGAAATTGTCTTTATCTTCTCACCATAATAAAAGAAATAAGAAGGTTAATTATTAAAAGAGCACAATGCATAAAGGGCAACATATTTGTTTCCACAAGGCATTAGAGCCCCCTGTGGGTAATTGTCTTTATACTTCTTAAGTTTTAGCCAAGGATCTGTTTAAATCTTATACTTCTATTTAGGATCCTGTTATGTAAAGAAAGAAAATATTTACTACTGCATTCACATTAACTTGGTCGAAAAGTGGACTTTGACCGATTTTGACTAAATTTAAAGGGATAAAATGATAAGTTTAAAATTACTACATTAAATAAATAAACAAAAAAATAAAAAAAAAAAGGTCTCTCCTTCACCTTACCCATCCCCAGCCTATGCCCAGCAACTAAAAATCAGCCACCAACACCGGCCGCCACATTTACCCTTATATCAAAGAACATTTCCTAAATATCAAGGCGATGGATTTCATCACAGCACAGCATTTGCTTCCATCAAAAGGTATCTAAATGAAAATTCTACAAAGCGGGTGAGGCATCTCAAGGCCAATGTTGTACATGACAACCAAGTTATAGTTCTTAGAATAGCGGATCATGAAGAGGTCACCGATGAATTCCAGGGCATCAAGCTTTGGTGGGCTTCCAACCGTGTCACTCCCGACTAGCAATTGATTTCTTTCTATCCGAGGGAGGATGCCAACATGTATCTCACACCCACTTTCCACAAGAAGCGCAAGGATATCGTTTCTAGTTCCCACTCCACCCCAAACTTCCCCTCATTTTGAGTTGGGTTACTAATTTCTCAAGAGGCTGGGGTGGGAAATCTGATAATTGCCTCTAGATGTATAGGCAGAGCGGTTTAGGGGGTGAGGGTGGGGTGAGTGAGTGAGTGTTGGTGAAGAAGATAACTGGTGGTGGTGGTAGTGGTTCGGAGGTAGCGGTCAGTGGTGGTGGTTGATTTTTAGTTGTGGGGGGGTGGAGGGGAGGGTAGGATGGGGATGAGTAGGGTGAAGGAGAAACCATTTTTCATTTGTTTTTGTTTTTTTTTAATTTTTTGTTTATTTCTTTAATGTGGCAACTTTAAACTTATCATTTTACTCCTTTCAATTTAATCAAAATTGGTCAAAACCCACTTTTCTTGGTCAACTAATGATCAAATTGATTGTTTAACATTTGGACTGCAGCTGCATATTTATAGAAGGTTAAGGACCTTTATTGGTACAAAATGAAAGTTAAGATAAAATTTGTAAAAATTGAAAAGATTAGGGATCGCTGTTGCAATTTTTCCCTTTTTATCATAGAGTACGTGTTGGTAGAAAATCTAAACTTCTATTTCATTTCAAAAAAATTGAACATTCTATCTAGTTGCCATGAGTTAAGAGGAATTGATAAGTTAGGTCAATAGTTTATCGTACAATAACCGCGTGAATAATCAGTGCCCCACAGTGACACAGCCTCGCCACGATTAAACTATAAATATCTCTTCATAATGCAGTGTTTTCTGCATGTAAAGAAAAATACTATGGATGAATCAAAATCCGAGTTCTAATTTCTCAAGAGGCTGGGGTGGGAAATCTGATAATTACCTCTAGATGTATAGGCGGAGCGGTTTAGGGGGTGAGGGTGGGGTGAGTGAGTGTTGGTGAAGAAGATAATTGCTGGTGGTGGTGGTTTGGAGGTAGCGGTCAGTGGTGGTGGCTGATTTTTAGTTGTGCGGTGAGGGTGGGGTGAGTGAGTGAGTGTTGGTGAAGAAGATAACTGGTGGTGGTGGTAGTGGTTCGGAGGTAGCGGTCAGTGGTGGTGGTTGATTTTTAGTTGTGGGGGGGTGGAGGGGAGGGTAGGATGGGGATGAGTAGGGTGAAGGAGAAACCATTTTTTATTTGTTTTTGTTTTTTTTTAATTTTTTGTTTATTTCTTTAATGTGGCAACTTTAAACTTATAATTTTACTCTTTTCAATTTAATCAAAATTGGTCAAAACCCACTTTTCTTGGTCAACTAATAATCAAATTGATTGTTTAACATTTGGACTGCAGCTGCATATTTATAGAAGGTTAAGGACCTTTATTGGTACAAAATGAAAGTTAAGATAAAATTTGTAAAAATTGAAAAGATTAGGGATCGCTGTTGCAATTTTTCCCTTTTTATCATAGAGTACGTGTTGGTAGAAAATCTAAACTTCTATTTCATTTCAAAAAAATTGAACATTCTATCTAGTTGCCATGAGTTAAGAGGAATTGATAAGTGAGGTCAATAGTTTATCGTACAATAACCGCGTGAATAATCAGTGCCCCACAGTGACATAGCCTCGCCACGATTAAACTATAAATATCTCTTCATAATGCAGTGTTTTCTGCATGTAAAGAAAAATACTATGGATGAATCAAAATCCGAGTTCGAGCTGCCCGGATTCCGTTTCCATCCCACTGAAGAAGAGCTCCTTAATTTCTACCTAAAGAATACTATCTTTGGCAAAATTTTGCGCACCGATATCATCAGCTTTTTAAATATTTACGATCATCATCCTAGGGAGTTACCAGGTACTTGACTTTGGTTCCAGAAATTTTGCGCACCGATATCATCAGCTTTTTAAATATTTACGATCATCATCCTAGGGAGTTACCAGGTACTTGACTTTGGTTCTAGCTCTTAAATGTTTAATTATCAGCAGCTAATTTGTTTTTATGAAACAGGGCTGGCGAAAATTGGGGAGAGAGAGTGGTACTTCTTTGTGCCTAGGGACAGAAAACATGGGAGTGGAGGAAGACCTAATAGGACTACTCAGAATGGGTACTGGAAAGCTACCGGATCAGACCGAAAAATAGTAAGCATATCGGATCCTAAGAAGATTTTGGGGCTGAAGAAAACACTGGTATTTTACGAGGGTAGAGCACCTCGACCGTTAAAGACTGATTGGATCATGAACGAGTATCGCTTGCCAGATTCGTGCTCCTTGCCCAAGGTATTTATATGATGATTACTTCCACAATCATTTTATGTAGTACAGACAAGATTACTAATAAATTTTTAAATTCGTCGGAATTTTCAGGACATAGTGTTGTGTAAGATATATAGGAAGGCAACCTCTCTGAAAGTGTTGGAGCAAAGGGCTGCAGCGATGGAAGAAGAAATACTCAAAGTTGAGGAATACCAATATCCATTAACCCCAATACCCATGGCCATGGATGCCGTTTCATTCTGCGATCAAATTGATGGAGTATTCAACCAGGAAAATGAAGACTTAGAGGAGAAATATTTTGAGGCAACAGGAATAAGTGAAGAGAAGAAGACATCAACTAATCTTGTGTTACCACCCAATTTCAACGTGGAGACGAATTTGGCAGAGCTACAGGTGCCTCCATATAGCATGGACTGGACCCAAGACTCTTTCTGGACGCAATTGTGTAGCCCTTGGCTAGAGAATCTCACCAATTTGGCAAGCCAATATGCCCAATTTCTGAATGTAGTGTTGCAAGCATCCAAAAGCCCAAGATGTCCTTCCAATGTTTGATCGACCCATTTCTCATGTGATTCTCGAGAAAAAACTTGTCGAGTATGTGGCAAATGCAATAATTCATCCACACAATCGTATAAATTCTCAAAGCTACTCAGTTTGTTGCTCATTGATGGCAAGTTAGGTGAATAAGATGTAGCCTCGGAATCTAATTCTAGTCTTAAAAGGCAATCATTGAATTGAGAAATAAGAGGATGTGATCGAGAGGGAAAGCTAACAGAACGAGCATGATACCGGGTTTTAGACCTCAATCTCATAGGAGAGGAAGCCATTTTATTTGCTATTTCTTTGACGGTATAGAACTTGAAGAAAAATGATTCAATCTTAGCTTTAATTTGACGGTTTTATATCAAGAAGTGAAATGAGACATGAAGAATCTTAAATTGTTTAACTAATACCAAATATATCGATATGGATTTGGATCTGCGCATTGTTTACGCAATGTCTCCCTCACCACCAGTTTTACAACTCATCCATTTAATTAGAAAATTAATTAGTCGAGTAATGTCATTATCTATCATGATATGACAAGATTATATAATCCTTAATTAACTCGATATTATAGATGCACGAGTGCTGTGTCTGTCTCTTCCAATAAGAAAAAGACAACACAGTACTTTCTCCCCCATTATTGTCTATTCTCTGATGATGCAATGTGCATTTTTTTTTTTTTAAATCTTATTTATGTTTCTTCACCTGCTACCCTTTATAGATACCACATGTGCTCGCAACACCGCCTCAATCTCGAAAAAATCTCGACCTCCATGGTACAGCAGCATCAGTATTCAGCTTGAAAAACACTCACCAGAAGGTTGCCACTTCTCCCCCCTGACTTCTGTTTTTATAGATAAATTTCATTATTGGAAATCTTAACATAAGTCGATTGGCAAAATGTTTCTAACATAGAAATACACATCAAAATAAATTTTAAGGGAAAATTGCAGTCGAGGTACCAAACTTTTCGTTTATTAGCAGATTTTGCTCTAACCTTTCATTTGTGTCAACCACAGTCCTAAACCTTTCAAAAATATGCACATGTGGTCCAAATGGACGGTTTCCATCCGTTTGACTGTTAGTTGACCAAGGAATGTGGACTTTGGCTAATTTTGACCAAATTAAAATGGGTAAAATGGTAAATTTGCTATTATATACATAAAATAATTTTAAAAACTAGAAATAAAAATAAAACAAAATAAAATAAAAAAGAGAGAAGAAATAAGAATTAAAAATCATCTTCTTCCTCATCTCACCCCGCACCACCATCCAACCTAAACTAACCTACAAAAGATGGAATCGCCTCTTTTTCAACAACATCATCAACCCCCATATTTCTTATATACCACACACCCCCACTCCCCACTCTAACCATAACAATCCATTCTCTCTAATTTTCTTTCTAATTTTGTTAGTCAGAGAAAATTGGAATTTTCTGCAACCTTCAAATTTGACAATATTTCTAATAATACTCACAAACGAGAAGTATGGTTGAAAATCTTGAATCGGAGTTCCAATTGATTTTAAATCTCATCGATAAATACACTTTATTTCAAATCTTGAATCGGAGTTCAAATTGGAATTTTCTGCAACCATGAAATCTGGCAATATTTTTTTTTTATTTTATTTCTAGTTTTTGGTCGTGGTTGCTCACTGTTACACAATGTGGAATGGGGTTTTTGGTGTAGGTTTGATGGTTGTGGTGGCAGTTCGTTTTATGGCTGTGGCTGGTCGACGGGAGTTGGTGTCACCGTATCTGGTTTTGGGCGGCGGATTTGGGCAGTGGGGTGGGGTTCCATCTTCTGCAGGTTAGTTTAGGTTGGGTGGGGGTGGGGTGAGGGTGAGGTGAGGAAGAAGATGATTTTTTTAAGTTGGTCAAATTTACCTTTCTACCCTTTTAAGTTGGTCAAAAATTGGTCAAAATTCAATTTTATTGGTCAACTAACGGTCAAACGGATGGTTTCCATCCATTTGGACCCCCGATGCATATTTTTGAAAGGTTTGGGACTGTGAGTGGCACAAATGAAAGGTTTGGACAAAGTTTGCTACTAAACGAAATGTTTGGTACCTCGACTGCAATTTTCCCAAATTTTAATAATAAAATTGAATTTTGGTTAATAGTAAACAGAAAAAAATTTGTAGGCATGTTTAAAAATTTTGTGTTTCTAATGTAGACTCACATCAAATTGATCATATTAAGATTTGAGGGCCCATCTACCTTATTAAAAGGAGTAGCACAAACCACATATCCTTATTTCGATGTGATACCATATTAAGATTTAAGAATACATCTTAAAAGGTCAAGTTTATTTAAAAATGCAATTCAAATTCTTATAAGTTGGTCTATGTTTTCATCTTTATTTAATGTGGGATTTATCGTTAACAAATCCAACACAAGTTGACATTGTGCCAAGCTGACACTTTAAAAATGGGACATGCTCGGCAAGGCCCGCTATGGGATACAAGCCAACCCGGACCTATCACATTCATGCTGAATGCACCAATGAAAGGGCCAGCCGGACCCGACCCTTTTGACGATCTAGAGACTAGGGACGGTAATATATGCAGGAGGGGTGCGGGGGGGGGGGGGGGGATGATACTACAGTTATTTTTAAAGCATCAAAAATCAGGAAATTGTAATATAATTTTTAAAAGGGGGGTTATTTTGATACAATATTTTTTTTTTATAAATTCATTACATTTTAATTTCACCAACGGTCTATAACCTTTATTGTTAGATTTATGCCTCTTTATCTTTTTTCATCACAATCTTATATATTGTTAACATTTCATTGATTAGCATATTTTGTCCCCAATAATAGTTTCTATCTAATAATTTTATAAGCATGTTTTAAAATGAGGAATAAATATTTAGTTATTGTTTTCTTCATATTTAAAAAGTACAAGGGACAAATAAGTCTTTTGCTCCATCTTAACATAATTTTCGGATGAAACCGTGATTTGGGGACAATATGTTTTAGTTAATGAAAAGTTGAGAAAACTGCGATGTAAATGTCGGAGACATAAGCGTGAAAAATTCATAATTATGATACCTAGTAGTATGGATAATTATATTCGACTTACCCCCAAATGGTTAGATCAAGAAACTAAAGGAGTCATGCAGCATAATGGTATATGTTTTCTTTTATAATTGATTGTGGACTGATATATACTGGTATATTTTCATCTACATTAGTATCAACGTCAATTTTTCTCTCTCACGCACAAATTTTGGGTGCTAATTGCATCACGGGTACTAGTGGTTGAGAATGTTGAGGAGATGAACTCAGGTTTTGATCAATCTTCAGACAGGCTTTCTAGCCCTTCTTCAAGAATTCGAATTCTTGATTCCATCTTTTTCAAGAGATTTATAAGTTGATCCACTTGTACATCTTCTTATATGTTTGTTTCATGACTGATAACTCATTTGATTCTGTTACTTCATCTTGAGTGGATACTTTCTTGCGGTGCATCAGCTTAGATATCAAAGACCTACAATTCTGCCTCAATGCAACCTGCTTTGTCTTGGTAATGTAGGCCAACAGAGACTATAGCGTGGCCAGAGTTACTGCTTCGGCTTCATTTAACAGATACAAATCACCATTTTTCGTGTTGATTGTTCTCGTCATAGGCTTGGAAATTGTTGGTTACTGATTTTAAGAGAGTTTTTAATCATCTTTTCAAGTCTATTCTGGAGGTCAGGTAGACATGAAAATCATTTGCATCCCTTCCTCCGAGAGCAGAAAGGTTTTCTACATTTTGCCTTGTGTTTGAGTGAGAAAAGATCTTTAGCTGTTTCACAAGCGTCCAAGATATGCCTATCTATGATTTCATCAACGCATTTATCTTAGAATTCTTGTGAAATTATTCGTTGAATGTCAGACAACAGAAGCAACTCGTCGATATTGTCATACAAGTTGTCAAGAAAACTCATTCGGTCTCTCATTGATGACAAGTTGTCGTAAACTTGAGTGATGGACAGATGTGATCCAACGGAAAAGCTAAGAGAACGGACACAATTAAGGGCTTTCGATCTCAAAGGTAATGCTTTCATTTTGTTCTTTACGTGTACATATTAGGATGAAGGGGACAATAGGATTCTTGATTTATGTTGTCTTAAACGAGCAAACATGATTTTGGTCTAGATTTACCTACTATACTGGCTATGTCCCTGCACTGTTTGCCACCAACAGAGAACAAGATCATTAATCATGTCATATTAAAAAGTTTTGGAGAATGATCCATGCGACTAATTGATGAATATACGCACAATTGTTATATATCCTGCCTCCTCAACAATGAAAATGCCAGCACTATTATTCCTCCTGCCTGGACCTAGGACTTCATATGTTCCCAAAAATTTCCTTGGGGACGAAACCACATTCGTCTGTCCCCATTTTCCATCTCGTAGTCTCAATGGTTAATCGAGTCTTGTTAGCAAATGGAATGATGCACATTGCAAGTGACAACGCATTCTCATTTACTAACGATAGTTGATGTACTGAGTTGTCAAAGTATTTTATTAAGAGAACGAGCAAAGAATAATTCTACATAGATGCACTAATAAAAGTAGACAAAACATCTAATATGCAATAACCATGTTGGCGTGGAAATGGAAACACCTAATATTCTTCTAATTGTCTCTACATTAATCAATATTTTATTCTAGTGCACGAGGGGCATTGACATTCTAATTTTAATTGAATATAATCACCCCCACGAGTGACGTGCAGGATTGCACAAATAATTATCTGCAAAATAAATAAATAAAAAACAGGCTGGTAGGATCTGCAATATCTTTCAAATGCCCTGAAAGTATGGTAGGTGAGTGTCACGAGATTATTCAAATGTGATGTAAAATCAATTGAGAAGAAGAAGTTGCATACTAGAACCGCAGCAAGAAGGAGAAGAAGAAAAGAGGAAGAGAGGGAGCACGTTAGAGGAGAAAGGGGGGAAAGTGGGGTGGGAAAGTGGGCCAAACGTTCATTAATCAACTGAAGCATATAATTAGACAAAACATAGATGATAGACCTAATAGTTAAGGGCTTGGACCTACCCATAATAAAAGCCCAACTAAATAAAATGAAAGTAAGTGGTCCTATAAATACAAGGCTGATGGCCGCATAAAAATGGCTAACCAAACAAAATGACGATCCACATACTATCCACTGAATAATGTAGGTAGCAAGGTCCATTGTCTTACCATCCAATGAATTACAGTGCATCTTAAAAATGTCCACTATCATATAGACTAGTGCTTGCATTACTGGTACTACGCAACATTACTCTTAAATATATATAGACCAAAAAATAGTTATTGAATAGCATCAAGATTCAGAATACTTTATGAAGGTGTCAGTGCGCCACTCTCAAATGATAATCTTGAATCAACTAACAATTCAAACATGCTCATACATTACTCATAAAGTAGTAGAGAGATAAATTCCTTGTAACCTCATTTCTTTAATAACAATACCTCTCGAACAAAGAACCAAATCTCCGTCACCCCCCCCCCCAGCTTCCCAAACAATCTATCTGTTAGCCCAAGTTTTCTTCCACAGCATCATAGACTGCAACCTTGCGTTGTTACAACTACCTTTTGAGAGCCAACCACGTAGTTTTCTTACCATCACCATCCAATTCAGGGGTCAGCATATTTGTCCAGCTACAATTGGGAATATATCTTGCGCATCCACATTAGGGACGGATTTGGGGGGATTGGGTTGGGTTGTACCCCCCCCCCCCGCCACCCTACTGAAGACCAAGAAGTTTTTTTAAGGGTAAATTTATTTATTTATTTTTATTATTATCTTTTTTTTTTCGCGTATTAGCCCACTTTGAAATTTTTTAACCTGGTCTTAGATCCAAATCATGGATCCGTCCTTGATTATTCCATGTAATCAACTATTTGAAAGGAAAATTTCATCTCAAAAAGTTAATCCAATCTCCGTAATTCCATTACTTATTAGCCAATATAAAATTCTGCAGCACTTTCTAAACATTTGTCGATACACCTACTATCCAATTTCCATTCAAATCGTTATCCCCTACCTTTCATTGTCTCTTCTACTCCACAATCGTTCGCATTAAATTTAATCACTAGCATCACACGATTCTCACTTTGTCTTAATCATGCATGTAATGGACACTGCTGATTTGAAAGGTAATTATCTGCCTTTCACGTACTAGTTAAAATCAATTGAATAATCACAGGACAACTGAGATAAGAAAATATAGAAAGTAGAAAATACTGTGCACCAATTAATAATATTTATTGCTATTCAATTTATTCTCAAAGGGCTGAAAAGCAGCTTGAAAAGGAAAATCCGTGGAGACATCATACTCGGCAGTCAAGCATAGCATGAGGCAAATTCTAGTAGATCAATTTCGACATGTAATTAGATCCAATAGCGGATGGGTATTACACACTCAGTGTCTAATGAGGCTCGTGGAACTTCTTAGCAAAGTATAGCGAAGAGAATCGAACTAGCTAGTACTGTCTACTACATTTGAATGGCAAGAAATAGACAAATATTTGAAGATTTTATGCCACACTCCAATAGTATTGTAAAATAGATCAAAACACATGTATACAAAGTTATGTTTATATTATATCCTAATATTTTGATCCATTTTGAGTCCCTAACTTTGGGCGGTTAGATCGTACCATTGGTACATCTTATGATTTAGTAAGATTTTGTAAGTCCAAATATGCTCGGTGTACTTATACATAAGTTTTGATCTAAACAATTTTAAATTTATCAATCAAAAAATTACGACATGAGGTTAACTACAACACACTAAGAGATTACAATTCCTATTTTCCTCTTTCAATTTCCGGCCGCTTTGTGTTAGTCTTTGTTGAGTGATCGCTCACTTTCTTGCTAGAAAAGGTGGTCCAATTGCTTTTCTCTGTGCAAGCAAGACGAGATTCTCATTTCTCTCAATAATAGACCTCCTCAGTCTTAGACGTCCTTTGGCACTAAACTTTCATTTAATTATTTTAATTGTTTAATGTGGTAAACAAGAAGTTACTATTTTGCTCTTTATAAAAATATTAAAATTGTGGTTCAAACTTAATTTTTTGGTCAACGAACATAAATATGGATGGTTTTCATCCGGATTCTAGACGCACGCAATTGAAAGGATTGATAATGCAGCTGCAATTATCGCTAAATTTAAATCATAAGTATATGAGAGAGACGAGTCATACTTTGTACCATATGCACATTATTGGCTGGATACCCGAAATCCCATATAACGATGTGAATCCTTTTACTTCAAATTAAATATATAGAAATCAAATTGTCCTATTTCCATCAAGGAAAAAGCCAAACGAACATAGTCGTTGACACGGTGGTTGACATAACACTCACAGTCGAAGTGTGGGACTTTATGAATAAAATAATACTGACCTCCCAATGTGTGAGTGCTATGTCAACCGCCGTGTCAAGCTCTATGTTCGTGTAGCACATCCCTTCGACCAAACATTGGACAACGGACAAATGCGTGTTTAAGCAGGGCTTTCCCTCTATTATTTTGTACAGTGGAGAACAAGTCCTTGATTGAGACTAGCAAATATGACACATTTCCTCAGTTGTGTTTCCGTGGATGAAAATGTAGATAATAATAAAAGTGTCTTGTTCGTAACACACGAACGAGTATTTGCTCGAATTCCGCTCTAACGAATGTGATAATTATTTGGAATCCACCAATAATTAAAAAACTAAAATATTTTATTAAACAAGAATCGAATAATGAAACTGAACTCTAAAAAGTATACAAAGCCCTTATATATAGACAAAATTATCCCATAATCTTATTAATATAAGGAAATAATAAAATCCTAATCTAAATAAAATTCATATTTTAATCAATAAAGAAATTATAATCCTATTTAATTTAAAAATAAAAATTCTATCACAATTATACCTAAAAAAGATAAACACAACCAGAAAAGATAGAGTTAAATACAAATTTCCTAATAAAGAAATTATCTTTATCTTATTTCTTTCTTTTCCTAATTGAGTTCGCATTTTGTCTTGGTATTGTCCTGCATTATAATATCTATGTGTCGGATACAGAAAAAGATAAAAATTGCATAGTGGAGGATGAATGCTATATCATATGTTTGCTTGCTTTGATGAGCTAAATTTTTATTAGGACAAACAATTTAGTGTAAGTTTTGATACTTTAATTAATAACGAGCTAAATTTTATTTCTTTTTAATTGCCTAGCAAATCTGTGAACGGAGCAAATCATTCACTCAAGTCAAAATTTTAATAATAAGTGCTAAATTTATTATTATTATTATTATTATTATTATTATTATTATTATTATTATTTTATGTTTTTACTGGCCCAGGCCCTGCAAATAAAAGATTTAGGTGATTATAAGCAACTTTAATGTAAAATTAAAAGTTATTTAAAAATTATTTTTCTGTTATGATTTCATTATTTTTAAGCTCAGTCAAAGTCATATTAATTTCAAGAATCATGCTACAAGTACATTGAGTTTGACATTAAGTTTTACATTGTACCACGTGACGATATCATATTGGACAGTTTTTTAAAAAAACACACTTTCCCACCAATTCCATTTTGGAAAACATTTGAAAACAATGGAGTGTCAAACTCCATGTCAAGCAAATAATGTACAAGAAGCCTTATTCTAATTTTAATCACACATTTATAACTACTACCTATTTATTAGATATACAACACTATTAGTTTACAAAGATTAAGAACAAAAAAATGAAAATTTTTCATAAAAAGAATACAGAAAGGTTCACGTCCATTCTATCACATATAAACATCTTCTTGCCCTCAAATTAAGGCAAAGGAGTTGTAATAAAATGAATTCAAAAGATAACAGTCCTCCCTATAGGTGAGGTGATGTGTCTTAATTTACAGAATTCTCTAAACCGAAACTGTAGCAGTTCATCATCATGTCTCAAAAATGCACGTTGATCGCCAAAATTCATAAATTATATCTTCAGTTGGCAAAGACCATATATACAACAAGAACACTTACTGTTTTTACACCACTTTGGTTGTCATCTTTCAGCGAGTTGCAAGAATATGATGCAAAAATCGAGTTAACTGCAGCAGACTGCTAATCTCTATCTAGATTTAGTCCAACATCATTTCTTCTGGTGGCACTACTTTTGGAAAGAGACCATAATCTTTTATATAAGACTACTATATACCATCTTCCACATAATCTAATTCTGATGAATATAGCTCATCATCTTCACTGAACAGTTCATCACTCACCGATCCCCAGCTTTGAGAACTTATATTTTCTGCAGCGCTTGCTTCAGAATTTTTACATATGCATGGAAATGGGTTTTCGTGAAACTCGCCCCTACCAAGCTGTACTTCATTTGGTTCTCCCATGAATCCAATTTGGAATTTTCGGACTTGCAAGGCAAATTCTTCCCATGTCATATTATCCCGATTCAGGAAAAGTTTGTAAAGCTTTTTAGCATTTGGGCGGATTGTTGGTTTATGGCCAAAATATCTCCTGCAACAAGAAACTCAGTCGTCATTTTTCTTGCCGGTATTAAAATTGTGTTGTGTGGAAGATGAAGGCCGCCAAGACTTTACCGGGCTCAGTTTTCCAACAAAAACCGACCCAAAACTCCTCAAACTCTCACTTACGGTTGCTTAAGGCTCACACACTTAAAGAACCACCACAAAGGAAGGTAAGATCACAAAGAAGATGACCATGAAGGCAGTGAAGTGAGTGAAGCAGCAACGGGCAGAGAGAACGAGAGAAAACAATCAAAAATCATGCGGCTCATATGGAGGCAGAGGAAGCACGAGAATATAACCAAGCAAAATGGGTAAATAAGGTAAGTACATTAGGTCACTCAAAGGCCCAATAGATAGTAAGTGGGTTATCAAGTAGATTCCCAACTATTAGCTGTCCAAGTAAGTGAAGAACGGGCAAGAAGCAGCACTAATTAAATTGAAAAATACTATGTGTACACCTCATGGTGTACACAATGCATTACACCACCCTCACATAGAGGGAGGCCCACATATTCATGGGCCTCCCTCTATATGAGGGGGGTGTGACTTTATTGTGTACAAATAATATTATCCAATTAAATGAGGCAACTTCAAATTGCCAAATTAACTGTTGGATTGGATCATTTCAATTGTGGTTTCGATTTACTGTTCAGTCATTTGGTCGATGCCGACTGATATATATACCGAGTTAACATCATAACCCGAGAAGGTCATTTGATAATAATTTGCCCAACAAATTGAAATATTCCTCAACAAAAACAGATCTATAGTTGATGCTAGAGATTCAGAGTGAAAACTTTAAAAGAAAAAATAAAGAATAATTTACCTTCTACCAGAGAGCATTCTTGCCATGTTTCCATTGTTATTGGTGCTGAAAACATCACTTTCATCACAAACAATGAAGTCCAATGCAGCCATGCGAGAAGAATATGATGACAGTGCTGCCAGCTCTTCTTTGCTGGCAATAGTCTCTTTGGAATGAAGATTTGGGAAAAGAGCTCTCAGAGGTGCCAAAGTTTCTTCACCCCCATATATTTCACCAGATGCTACATATATATGAACGTCGTTACCAAAACCCAATGCTCTCAACATCAGGCCAACCTCCTCGGGAGTTAGTGGACATCTTCCTTGCCTTCTTTCCTTGTCAGGATTTTTCATCTGCATATCATGCCAAAATAGTTAACGGTAAGGCAGGCTCTATTTTATTTCTTTTATTTTTTTTCGTTTCTTCTTTTTCCCGTTTAGATCAAAGTTGAAGTTTTATAATAGGATGATTGACTCACATGTAAAGTTTTCCACCTCTTTCGTATTACCCCAAAGTCTTTCATTTCTCCCTCTCCTCCACCATAATAGCATCCAGAGAAAGCTAGCATATCAGATTCGAATCCGTTGATTGAAAATTCATTATCAGCTCCCCTGGTGTGATATCAAGTAAATGATCTCACAGCAGCATGTATTTATATTTCAAAAGATTCTCATTCAGTACACTTAAATACTAGTCAGAGCTATCTTTTTTTCCTTATTTGTTTACTTTCAATGAGATTATCATGCATGTACATGAACTTGCTGCAGACAAGCTTGCTGAACAGTTAATGCCCTACTTTAGCAACGTTATCATCCCATCCAACTAGAAGTATCAATGTAGCATGATTAAAGACCAAACGGACAAGACATGATTATAGAAATCTGAAAAATTAACAACTATGAATTTAAGAATGCGGTTGAGATTAATAACTTTCATACCTTAAATGCAAGGCAACAAAATGCTTGCTTTTCAGTCTCATCCTTTCAACCAATTTTCTACCCATCTCAAGTATAGGATCAGTAAACTTCAAAGCATGGTAATTAACTCTACATCTCAGTTTCTGTAACTCGGTGTTAAGTCGATTTGAGAGCCTGTAATCAAACTTTGTAAGCTGAACAGCCTGCACCTGAGAAACAGACATTGTTCCCAATTCAGTTTTGAAATTACTGACGTTTCGAAAAAATATTTGGAAGTCTACAAAAGATTAACAGCAAAAACCATCATGTCAACATTTGGCCAAATGTCAAACATTAAATTCAAAACAGAGTAGTCATCCTGAACACCCTGGAATTGGACCTTCCATAGGCCCTCACCTCCTAATCAATCTTTGATTCCGTTCCGTCCACCAACTCCCACAGCATTCTATTGTCAATAAACTTCTTTTATCGCAAAATATAACCCCTTAGTACCTTTCAAAGTCCTTTGATTATTATTTCAATCCTTCACAAAATAGTCAGTTCACTAAATGAAAAATGGCCTGTTTTAATGACTTCTGCTCTCAATTAATTACTAGTTTTGAGTGTACAGCAAAGTGGTTTCAGATTAGCCAGGTAAACTCAACTGGTATCTAGTGCTGGCATCCATGGTGAGGCAGCAATAGAACAACCATGATCCATGCTCTAGTCTAATTTCTAAGCATTTTAAATGGAAACCACCAGCTATGGAAGTATAAGTACTCTTCCAGGATCTGTAATCCATACTTTATCTAGCCCGATTATCTCAATAGTAGAATGCATGATACAGACAGATATAATCAGTAAAAATAATTTCTATGAATGATGTCAAGGACTTACATGCTTCTTATTAAAAATGGGCAAGATACGAGTCTCATAGCATTTCGGGGTGCATTTTCTAGGAACTCGTGTAGTTATTACTTTAACCACGCTTTCTGGAAGCTGTTTGATAATTTTGACATCTTTCGACAAAAATGTCATAAACCAGTCAACGTCAAAGATCTCAGAGAAGTTGCTGCCACAAACAACTCATCGAATTAATGAAAATTAAAAGTTGTTTCTTAGTTCTAAGAATTGAATTTGCTAAGTCTGAATTTATCAACAAACCTGGTATCCTTCCAGTAAGAATTTTGGTCCAGCTTAGGAATGACTAAGGTAGCATTCAAGATATAGGCTGCAACAACAGCATCTGTTATCTGCAGGCATAACAGGTATAATTGGAGGGCTAAGTAAGAACAACAACACTGATTAAACTTGCATAATCTTTACAAATGTAGCACTGGCTTCCCTCCACCAATTACAAGAAACTCTTGCACGAGAATCTCGAGGAGAACAAGCTAAAGGAAACTAAAATACACCTTATGAAGTAGAATTAAAAGATCAATTAGGATTTCCTTCGATGAATTTTTTGTATTAAATTATCAATTAAAAGTTTCAGTTTTGTGGACTATTGAATTGATTATTGATATATTGACAGATTGAATTCTCTTCTCTGTTTCACTCTTCTCTCTCCCATTCTGCATCACTGAGACCTCAAATAGAGCAATTATTTTGAAAAAATGTAACCTTCACGAACAAATGGCTTACCCCTGTTCTCTGTTGATTTAAGCCTCCACTCGTTGCAATTAATAAATACCGATTGGATTGTGTATTCAACTCGGCAGCTGCAACAAGTGATTTTGCAAAACAAATCAAAACCAGTAAACTGAGAAAATCCCTGACTGAAATTCCAATAAAATTCGTTTGATCACTCATATATGAGCATGCAGGCACATGAATACACATTAAAAATTAGATATACAGAGAACGACGTAGTACCTACAAACTTATCGCCGGCATTACTGCAACCGTGAAAGAGTTTGGATTCGTTTGAAGTCCATAGTTCGCGGTCTACTATTCCTCCACCCACCTACTCGGAAAATCCATAAAAATTTAAAGACAAAATGCAGATGCAATAATATGAGAAGTGCAATCAAATCATAGCATATAAAAAAGAACATGAAAAATCATCTGGACACTCACCGGTACTCGAAAAACATTCTCTTTCTTGGCATTCATCTGAACCTCGATTATATCGATGTTTACCTTTACGAACACCAAACGCACGAATCAAACACCAAAAAATAATAAAAACACACATGTAAAAACAGGTGAGAAAAACAATGTTAGTCCAATACCGAGGAGTTAAGGCTGAGGTGGTGGTGGCGGCCATGGTGATTGGTAATGGGAGGAGAGATAAATGAGAGAACGGCAAAGAGGAAGAGGAGGAAGCCGGAGACGGCTGATACAAGAGGGAGAAGGTGGCTGAGGAGACGGCGGCGACGGAAAAAAAGACCTTGTAAAATCTGCACTCCGATGAATTGATCATCTTTAAGTTTTTTCTTCTTCATCATTCCCATGGCTATTGAATTCTAAAATGAATAAAGAAAAATGGTGACATACAATACAAGCATTCCTATATATACACCAAAACCTTAACAAACATTGAAAGAGTCTGTGTTGTACTCGGTCTGTTTCGCATAATGTTTTTTTTTTTTTTCTTTTTCTGTAATTTTACTGATTCGTACCCGTACAAGAACATTTTTTTTCCTGATTTGGTCCCACTTAAGATATGGAAAAAATAAGACTGAGCACCCCAATTTTTAGACAGCATGTTTATAGGTCCCTAAAATTTATAAGTTAAGATCTCTAAATTACTTTAAAATGTTATCTGAAATTATGAATTTCAAAATAGACGTTATATTTGCATTGTAATTTTAGCAAGTATTTTGATTATTTTTTTCCTTTATTTTAAAATGTGCGAAAGTTGCATTAAATTTTAACGTTTCAGTTGACAGTTTCAACCACTGAGGACCAGATTTGTAAATATAAATAGATGTAGGACTCAAATGTAACTTGAGAAGGTTGAGGAGCTTGGCCTTAAATTTCCCTAAAAAATATTGAATTTGCAGGAGAGGCTACCCTAGTTGGTCCCTATCCCTTTTACTTTGGCCAAACTACCTGTTTCTGATTATCTCAGATCTGCTTAATCGCTCACAATGACAATGTGAGCAGATCTGACATGTCGACACGTATTATATTTTTTTCCAAAGAAGGTCGAATAATGTGAAATTAGCCGCCAATTTCTAATTTCTCATATGCTTAACAACATTAAGAAAGTTTAAAAGTTCAATTAACTTTAATCACGTATTTCTTAATATATGTATCATTTTTATTTTTCAATAATCAATTTTTATCAAAATCTACTAATTTTTTTATCAAAATCTTTCTCAAATAGTCCCCATCTCAATGTTTTCAAGTATTGAGATGATAAATGACTTCAAAACAAATCTTAACACCGAACATATCTATAAATACGCCGATCAAATTGTTCGATAAAAGTGCTCAATATTGCTGTCATTTTATTAGTTTTAAGTTACTAAACGCTCAGAAAATATAATTTCATTAATACAGAACAATTCTTGTCAAATAGGGCCACGTGGGCCCTGTTTTTCCCAGGACGGCATGTGTCCCCTCTATTGGTAGGGTGTCTGTGTAGCGAGTCTCTAAAACATAAGCTCGAAAATATTTAGGAGTTCATACTCTAATTTGAATGTACAATATTTTATTACAAATAAAGAGTATAAAATCAGAAGTAGCTCTTTTTCCTTTTTCTGAAAATTTTGGGATTAGAATATTTATTAGTACGTCTATTTCTCATCAAAATTGTGACATTCTTCAGCAACATCTTTTAAGGGTTGTCTCGTGCGTTCCACGTGATTCCCTGACCGTCCTTTTTCCTTTTTGTTTATGTTACTTCGTAGAAACAAAATGGCATCTTAAGGTTGGATTATTTATGTTTTACTAATATATTAACATTGCACTTAGGATTAAACGCTAAATTTGATGTTATTTTACTTGGTGTATTGTTGTCTTGTACTGTTTTCTGTCCGAGAAGTTAACTGATTCTAAATCTATGTTATTCTATTTTAATCAAGTTGGTGGTTGCCTGTTGAAATAACAGATAATTATCGTCCAGTTGCTGTTTTGAAAGTTGTCGAAGGCAAACCTAGCTAGAGCATGAGCTTTCTCGTTAACTTCCAATTGTATTAATGAACAAGAGATTCTTGAAAATGAGACCATCGTCTCCAAAAATACAATTACAAATGAGTTCCATATTTGTATTTTGACAGTTTTCATTTGATCCAACAGTCACCATTAGCTCAAATTCAATCCATATTTGTATTTTGACAGTTTTCATTTGATCCAACAGTCACCATTAGCTCAAATTCAATCACAAATACGTAGTTGGACCTCGTTCTATGGTATCTTTCATTGTTTATACCAAGTTATCATAAAAAATAAAAAATAAATAAAAAAAATCAATTCTAAACTCTATATATTTTGAGTAATGTTAGCCCCGTTTGTTAACAATTTTTCATCCAAAAATATCAATTTTTTGACTGTTATTTCATTATTTCAACTGTCATTTTTTACTTCTTCACTCACATGTGGGATCCACTATTTTCTCTAACGATCAAGAAATCAATGCTCATAATCACTACCGAATATGCCCTTATTTAGCTCTACTGAAATTATAACCTTAGTCAATATGTTGTTCGATGATATGCTAAATGAAAAATTTAATTTAATTACTCATTTAATTAAATTTTATGCATTATCTAATGTCACATTAGCGTCATACAAATTGGAGTTACAACCAAGTGAGGCTAAATAACATTACTTATATATTTTATAAAAATTATCTGACTTGATCTAATCATCGTTAAAGACAGACCAAAAGACAACATGATTTTTCAAAATTGATAAATTTAAAAATTAACCTTCAAGATTACGAATATTGCTATCCTATTCTTTAATCTCAAACATAAAACCCTCGAGTGATACGAAATAATGGTTCGGGAATTGATCATAGATATCTTAAGTTGTATATAAAATTATGAGCACGAGTTGACACAACTCACAAGCTCGATCCTTTAGCTTCAAACTTTCAAATAACCAGAAACAAAGCACCAACTTCTAGGCAAATAATCACAAATTAATCTATTTTTGTAAATAATGTAGAAATTGATATATAAGAACGTTTGAGTGTTAGTGTCAAGAACAACTCATCACGTCAAGATCAATATCAATACATATGATGTTGTATTGATATAGAAAGAGATATTGTAACTTAATATTTTCTAATCACCATTTTACAAATTATATATGTGTTCATTTTATCCCCACAAAATGCACCTAAACTTCAACTGCTTCTGTACAATAAAACAATAGCTGGTCAACCAAGTGGAAATATTCAAAATTATCAAATACTACTAGGTTGAGGAACATGATTAATTTTTTATTATGTTTGAAACATCTAGGGTTGGGCTGTGAGCTGTCAATGCCTCGATGTTTAAACTGTTAATCCCATCTTATAAACTATTAAATTATTTGTGGTGGTTGACTGAACGAAATATATGAATTAATAATGTTTGAAATATCAAAGATATAAAGTTTTGTGGAGGGGCATCAAGCCCCACGACTTTCCATTATATGGATTTATAATATGCTGAGATAAAATCTAGAATCAGCCAGCCATTGCATGGTGAAATTGCGAATTAATCTTCATTTTATTACATTTGTTCGTGTTGGCAATATATTTTCTGTGAATCATATATCTATTATGGATTTTAATAGTTGAGTGTTGTGTTTTTTTCTATTGCAAGTGTATGATACCGTAACAAGTAATATAGTGAACTTCTGAGTCAAGAGTATCGTTTCCACGAGAACTATATCTTAATATTTAATCTAATATTCCGAACTTCTTTTTGATGAAACAAAGAAGAAATTGTGATTTTTTGTGATTTTTGATCTAACTACTTCAAAATAGCAGATGCACACAAAAATTGATTCGGAATACAAAAATGGAATGGATATTAGGGCATATTGATTATCTCTAAGTCTTAAATCAAGATTCACAAATCTAATGTAGTGTTTGGTCAAATTCTTTTGTCGTATTTAATTTATCTCTCTCCAGTTCTCATTTAGTCTATTTAACTAATTTGATCTCATATCTTTATATGAATCAATATGAGCTAAACACACTATTTTATTTTAAGAATTCATATAACAACTACAATAGTTAGTATAGGTATTTCTACACATTAAACTAAATTACCGAATTTTATTATATGGTCTAAATCTAAAACTCACCTAAATCTAAAACACACCTATTGATTCTAGGCAATAATTTAAAAATATTGCAGTTGTTATTTGACTTCCCATTTCTGCGCAGTAAGTTTTAAAGTAAACTCGTTTACATAGTAATCTACGTCGAAACTTCACGAAACTTTAAGAGAAAGTAGGGAGCTTCTCATAATATAACATATCCAAAATTCAGCTTTCCTCGGCGACATATGAGATGTTATAATATTTTTCAAAATCTCGCAGCGACTCGATTTAGGAAGTAACCCAGCGCAGCATCCTTAAGGTGGCATATAAAATTTCATAGATATTGGATTGACATGATTTTGAGTTTATTCAGTAGCTAATCCATGAGACTATTAAATCCCACTGGTTTTGTCCAAAAATCCCAAGTAACGATTGAGTTACGAATTTTTAAGTTCAATGGCAGAAACTGGAATTTTCAGAAAACAACAACACTATGTTTATTTAAAGTGACATATAAAATTTTACCGACATCGGATTGACATGATTCTAAATTTATTCAGTAGCTAACTTATGACCATTAGCTTTGTTAAAAAATTCGAAGTAACAAATTAGTTATGAATTTTTAAAATCTGAGCAGAAACTGAAATTTCTAATAAAACAGTAACATTAACTAGTTGACATTTTTTTTTTTTTTTTTGAAGATGGTGCTTCGTAAGTAAATTCTAGATCACACACATATATTTTTAAACATAACCTATTCATAAGAAAATGTTCATAGAAATAGTTTCATATACGATGTCCATAGAAAAGTAATTAATAGAAAACGCAAATATTTCATAATCAATTTAAAGTTGTTAATTCGCCGGCTTTTCCATATCAAATTGCATCTTCAACCACCATCATCCGCGCCCTCAACAAAAGAAGAGAATCAACTTGTAAGAAGGGATTTAACACATGAGTTTGAAACTCAATAGATATCATCGATGCATTTCATAATCAAATTAGAAAATTCGAACCATGAGTAACGATTGAGTTACGAATTTTTAAGTTCAATGGCAGAAACTGGAATTTTCAGAAAACAACAACACTATGTTTATTTAAAGTGACATATAAAATTTTACCGACATCGGATTGACATGATTCTAAATTTATTCAGTAGCTAACTTATGACCATTAGCTTTGTTAAAAAATTCGAAGTAACAAATTAGTTATGAATTTTTAAAATCTGAGCAGAAACTGAAATTTCTAATAAAACAGTAACATTAACTAGTTGACATTTTTTTTTTTTTTTTTGAAGATGGTGCTTCGTAAGTAAATTCTAGATCACACACATATATTTTTAAACATAACCTATTCATAAGAAAATGTTCATAGAAATAGTTTCATATACGATGTCCATAGAAAAGTAATTAATAGAAAACGCAAATATTTCATAATCAATTTAAAGTTGTTAATTCGCCGGCTTTTCCATATCAAATTGCATCTTCAACCACCATCATCCGCGCCCTCAACAAAAGAAGAGAATCAACTTGTAAGAAGGGATTTAACACATGAGTTTGAAACTCAATAGATATCATCGATGCATTTCATAATCAAATTAGAAAATTCGAACCATGGATTCATACCGTTGCACATAGATGGATTTTCGACAAAATTCGATATCTATAGCATTATCATAACACGTAGAGTCGGAGAATGATCATTCAAACTATAATAGTACCGAAGCATCGTACCCAAAGGTACCATTTTATTCAACTTTTAACAAAAAATCAAATTTGAAAACGAAATAACACTTGCACCTCAACCTATCTTGAATTTTCTTGGATATCAAAGAACAAATGTGTAGAAAACCTTTCTTCTTCTCACCCTTGTTATTCTCTTAGCTTAAATTGACATAAAATATATTTTTTGAGAGAAAATAAGATGAAATTCGGATTTAAGGAAGAATGTAGTGAAAAAGTGACATTCCACTTCTTGTAACCTTTCTTTTTAATGAAAAACTAAATGGGGGAAGTTGTATTATCATAAAGTTTGTTAAATTGAATCTCTAACTAAGAATTTGAAGAGTTTTTAAGCCTAAAAAAATTCATAAAAAAGTTTTATAAAAACATCTACATAGTGATTCTAACCTGGGTTGCCTATATGAAATATCATGTAGATGACCGTTACTTGAATGAGATAGGCTCGTGGTGCTAGATCATCACAACATAGTAGCCTAATTTCATTTTATTTCTCAGGCTTCTACATCCCTTACACCTTAAACAAAATTTCGTCCTCGAAATTTACCTTATGGATTGGCAAAGAGTGTCGGATATTTGTCTTTAACTTCTTCTTTCCAAGTTGCTTCTTCGACTCCATGATTATTCCATTGCACATTGACCAGTTGAATCTCCTTGTTCTGTAATTTATGTACCCTTCGATCCAGTATTCTAATCGGTAATTCCTCATAAAATAAATCTTTACGTACATTTAGGGATTGATAATTGATCACGTGATCAGGATCATGCATATACTTCTTGATCATCGATATGTGAAATATGTTGTGAACTACTGATAGTTAGGGCGGCAAAGCTAATCGATAAGCCACACTTCCGACCCTATCAAGTACTTCAAAAGTTCCGATATAACGAGGTCGTAGCTTGTCTTTCTAGCCAAACCTAAGTATACCCTTTATTGGTGCCACTTTTAAAAAGACTTTATCTCCAATTTGAAACTCCAAGTCCTTTCGTCTGATATCTACATGGCTCTTTTGTCTGTCTTGCACTGCCTTTATCCTAGTGCGGATCTTATCAAATGCTTCGATTGTCCTTTCAATGATCTCTGGTCCCAAAACTCTCTTTTCTCCGACTTCATCCCAATGAATAGGTGATCTACATCTTCTACCATAGAGAGCTTCATACGGTGTCATTTCAATGGTTACTTGGAAACTGTTATTATATGCAAATTCCACCAAAGGTAAATACGATTCCCAATTGCCTCCAAGATCCAAAACATAGGCTCTTAACATATCTTCCAAAATCTGAATGGTTCTTTCAGATTGACCATCGGATTGAAGGTGATATGCCGTACTGAAATTTAATTTCGTTCCCATAGCCACTTGCAAGCTCTTCCAGAACTTAGATGTAAATCTCGGATCTCTGTCAGACACAATGGATACAGGGGTACCATGCAATCTTACGATCTCTTTAATGTAAATCCGTGCCAACTGATCTAGACTGAATGCCATTTTCACCGGAAGAAAATGAGCGGACTTTGTTAGACAGTCCACTATTACCCATATAGCATTGTGCCCTCCTGTTGATCTCGGAAATCCTACCACAAAGTCCATTGCGATATTTTCCCACTTCCATTCTGGTATGTCCAATGGATTTAACAACCTTGTCGGTCTTTGATGCTTTAACTTGTTGACACACAATGCATTTTGCCACAAATAGACCTATACTTCTTTTCATATTCCTCTACCAAAATGTATCTCGAAGGTCTCGATACATTTTCGTACCGCTAGGATGTGCAGTGTATGAAGTGATATGAGCCTCCTCCAATATCTCCTTCCTCAAAACTTCATCCTTGGGTACACAAATCCTTCCTTTAAACAACAAAGCCCTATCCGAAGCTATTTTAAAGTCCTTTCTCTTATCAGTACCAATCTCGTTCTTGATCTTTTGCAAGAATGGGTCCTTACCTTGTACCTCAATGATCCGATCTCTAGGAGTAGGTCAAACCACCAAAGTTGTTAAACGGGTGGTGACTTGCTCTGGTGTGGCAATCATTTTTTTTTTAAATTCTCCAAGTCCTTGATCAACTACAACTGAGTAGTAGGTAATGACGCCAATCGTCCTACTGACTTTCTACTTAGCTCATCGGCAACAACATTAGCCTTACCAGGATGGTAATGGATAGTACAACTATAATCATTTACAAGTTCCAACCATCATCTCTATCTCATATTCAATTCCTTTTGTGTGAAAAAATATTTGAGACTTTTATGATCCTTGTAAATGTCACACTTCCCTCCATATAAGTAATGGGGCCATATCTTTAAAGCATGCACTACTGCAACAAGTTCTAGATCATGCGTCGGGTAGTTCAGTTCATGTTGCTTCAATTACCTTGATGCATATGCAATCACTTTTCCGTGCTGCATCAATACACATCCTAAACCTTGTTTGGATGCATCACCATATATAACAAATTCTTCCGATCCTTCGGGTATAGCTAACACGAGTGCTGAAATCAATCGTCGTTTTAGCTCCTGAAAGCTCTGTGCACACTTATCTATCCATTGAAACTTTATTCCTTTCCTTGTCAATTGTGTCATTGGTCCGACTATTTTGGAAAATCCTTCTATAAATCTCCAATGGTACTCAGCCAATCCCAGAAAATTTCGAACTTCACCCACGTTGGTGTGTTCCAATTATTTATTGCTTCCACTTTTACTGGATCCACCTCAATTCCTTGGACAATAACTATATGATCGAGGAATCCAACTTGTTCAAGCCAAAATTCACACTTTTTAAATTTGGTGTATAATATTTCCTTACGCAGTGTTTCTAACGCCATTCTAAGATGCTCTTCATGTTGATCTTTACTCTTGGAGTATATCAAGATGTCATCAATAAAAGACTATGATAAATTGATCCGAATACTGATGAAATACACCATTCATTAAATCCATGAACATTGTTGGAGCATTTGTCAACCCGAACGGCATAACTGTGAACTCATAATGTCCATAACGAGTTCGAAAAGCTGTCTTGGGTATATCACTTGCCTTAACCTTCAACTGATGGTATCCAGATCATAAGTCGATCTTGAAAAATACCTTAGCCCCTTTCAGTTGGTCAAATAAATCATCGATTCTCGAGAGAGGATATTTATTCTTGATGGTCAAACGGTTCAACTCCCGATAGTCAATACACATCCTTGTACTTCTATCTTTCTTCTTTACGAACAATATTGGTGCGCCTCAAGGAGACATACTTGGTCGAATAAAGTCACAACCCAACAATTCTTGTAATTGAAATTTTAACTCCTGAAGTTCCTTTGGAGCCATTTTGTATGGAGCTTTAGTTACTGGTGCCGCTCCGAAAACCAGATCTATTGTGAACTCCACCATCTATCTGGTGAAGTACCAGGTAGTTCTTCTGAAAACACATCTATAAACTCTCATACCACTAGTACGTCCTCAATCTTTATTGTCATATGTTTTTCTCCTGAGATGTTAACTAGAAATCCTTGGTACATTTCTTTTCTCATCATTTTCTCAGCTTGCAAGATTGATACTAGTTGGAAATGGGGTTTGGTCTTTATTCCGAGGAAAGAGAATTGCTCTTATCCTGGTTTCTGAAAAGACACTTCCATCTCTCTACAATAAATGGTTTCATAATTACATCACAACCAATCTATGCCCGAAATCACATCGAAGTCTTTCATCTCTATCAGATACAAATTAGCTTCTAATGTTTTTCCTTCGATTTCAAGATTTATCGACCTAGCTAACTGATCTATATTTAATGTTCTACCTGAGGGGACGCTAACCTCTAGTGTACTTTCTGACTTCTCACAAGTAATACTAGATTTAGCAATGAAAGACGTTGATACAATAGAGTGAGTAGCCCCCGAATCAAACAGTACATAAGCAGGTGTATTGAATATCAGTAAAATACCTGTTATTACGTTTGAGTTTTCCTCTGCATCCTTCTGAGTCGGTGTAAAGACTCGTGCTTTTCCCTTTTTGTTCTGATCACTGTTATCATCCTTCTTTTGAGTGAACATAGGACAATCATTAGCAATATGTCCTGGCTTACTGCACTAAAAACAGGCATTCTTCCCATACAAGCATTCACCACGATGAGGCTTACCACACTTCAGACAAGGCACAATTGTAGCTACTATGGCCTTGCTGGCACTATATCCGATGTTAGCCTTCTTATTTTGCCATTTGCCATTTCTTTTGTCTTGACCATTCCACTTCCTCTTTCCAATATGCCCTCTATCTTGTTGGTTGTACAATTGATGGTGTTGCTCCGCATTAGCCTTCTGATACCAAATAGCGTGAGCTCGTTCCAACATCTCACGATATGATGTGAAAAGATGTGACATAAGGATCGTGCTTAGGTCTGGGTTTAACCCTTGCTCGAACTTTCTAGTCTTCTTAATTTTTGTGTCAACCTGGTGTGGAGCATATCTTGAGAGTTGATCGAACTTTCGTTCGTAATCAGTTAGGGACATATTACCCTGTTTGAGTTGAAGGAATCCGTTTTCCTTGAAATCTCTTAGAAACTGAGAAAAATACTTGTTGATTACTTCCTCTTTAAATTGTTCCCATGTTAACGCCAACTGCTGCTCCGGGGTTCTAGTCCGAGACATTAAATCCCACCAGTAACTTGCATCGCCAATAAACATAAACTCCGCACACTAAACCTTTTGGGCGTCGGTGCTTTCAATGAGTCAAAAAATTCATTTTAGCTTACGAAGACATTCCTCAACTACTAGTGGACCAGATGCTCCATCGAAGGTAGAGGGCTTATGCCTTCGAAATAACTCAACCACCAAGGCATGAGTCGGGAGAGTAATAGAAGCTGGCGGTATAGGTAGAGCTGGTTCTGATTCAGCCTGCCAAGATCTTGAACCGCTTGTAGGAGATCTCTTATCAAATTGTTCTGGTTTGCACGAGACATTTCCCTAGAAATAAGATATAATATCTCACATTAAATTCTTTTTCCAAAACCAGGATTAAAATAGGGAAATATTTTTAGCTTGAACCAGAATTGATTTTTTATTATTATTAAAAGTACTCATTGAAATCAGGATATACAATAGTTTGACGACCTTTACTTCCATAACATTAAGGAAAAGATAATACAAGGAAAAGGAATCTAATTTCTAATCCCTATGAAATTTGCGAATCTTTTTTGGTGGAGCTTCATCTTCGGAGGAGTCTTCTGCCTCAAGCCCCGACTCTAGGTCCATCTCAACATGTGGCTCATGCTCATGTTCATTCTCTAATTCCAACCCAAATTCATTCTTATGCTCCCATTCGGGATCTTCCTTTGGGTCCAATTCAAACTGAGGTTCTGGCTCGGGCTCAGGCTCAATTATTATCTCCGGTTGAGGTTCTAAACTCTCACTCCACTTGTCTAGAAGGATTCGACAATATACACTGAATTCAATTACATTTGGGTGCTCTGGAGGGTTACCTTCTAGCATCTCATCCCTAATCATGACTCCCATGCTTTCCCATTGAGGTGGAAGTGAGTGTATAAGGTTATTTACAGCCTCGATATGCATAATCTCCAGTCCTGCATCTACCGTCGCCATACATCTCTCGTAAATGTCATGTATGTGTTCAACAAGTGGACAAAATGGGTCAGTCACGTAGTTCTCATAGGATTGAATGATAGACCTACGGTTCAACGCTGCTCTACAAGCCGTGGCCTTTTTAGTGGTCTGATAAATTCTAATCATGTCTGTCACATAAGTGTCCAATTATGTATTATCTCTATTAGTGATATCAACTTATACATTATGCTTTTAGGGTTTCAATAAAAAAGCTAATCATCATTTCTTCATGTATATATAAACAAAATATAACTTACATAACATATTTCATCCTAAATATCATTAGCATTTTCATAGATTCAAGCTTAAATGATTTATAAATCATGCTCGAAAAATAAAGTGGAACATAATATTTTATTCCATACCTCGGGTTCGTCGGATGAGGTCAATTGATGAATGCAAGATGCTATGGAATGCCTTAAATGTTTCACTTTCTCATCTTTTAATTATTATTTTTTTTATAAAAAAATAAGCTAAGTCTACAGAATCGACTAAACTCGTACCCTGATACCACATTGTAATGCCCCAACCCGCAAGGACCGAAACGTAGCTAGATTAATTGTACTTTTAGCCGTAAACTTAAAAAAATAGCTAAACTTTTAAAGGAAATTATAAAGATTTAATTTCAGAATATTTTTTTTAAAAGGACAACAAATGACAACATAACTCAATACTCAGGTGACATCTATGCATAAATACATTTTTGTTACGTGAAATTTTATGCAAGAATTTAAAAATAAATGTTGTTGTTTGACTTCCCATTTTTGCGCAGTAAGTTTTAAAGTAAACTCGTTTACATAGTAATCTATGTCGAAACTTCACGAAACTTTAAGAGAAAGTAGGAAACTTCTCATAATATAACATATCCAAAATTCAGCTTTCGTCGACAACATATGAGATGTTAAAATATTTTTCAAAACCTCGCAGCGATTCAATTTGGGAAGTAACCCAGCACAGCATACTTAAGGTGGCATATAAACTTTCATAGCTATTGGATTGATATGATTTTAAGTTTATTTTGTAGCTAATCTATGAGGCTATTAAATTCCACTGGTTTTGTCCAAAAATCCCAAGTAACGATTGAGTTACGAATTTTTAAGTTCAATGGCAGAAACTGGAATTTTCAGAAAACAGCAACACTATGTTTATTTAAAGTGACATAAAATTTTACCGACATCGGATTGACATGATTCTAAATTTATTCAGTAGCTAACTTATGAGGCTATCAAACACCGTTAGCTTTGTTCAAAAATTCGAAGTAATAAATTAGTTATGAATTTTTAAAATCTGAGCAAAAACTAAAATTTTTAAGAAAACAGTAACATTAACTAGTTGACATTTTTTTTTTAAGACGGTGCTTCGTAAGTAAATTCTAGATCACATATATATATTTTTAAACATAACCTATTCATAAGAAAATGTTCGTAAAAATTGTTTCATGTACGATATCCATAGAAAAGTAATTAATAGGAAACGCAAATATTTCATAATCAATTTAAAGTTGTTAATTCACCGGTTTTTCCATGTCAAATTGCATCTTCAACCACCATCATTCGCGCCCCCAACAAAAGAATAGAATCAACCTGTAAGAAAGGATTTAACACATGAGTTTGAAACTCAATAGATATCATCGATGCATTTCGTAATCAAATTAGAAAATTCGAACCATGGATTCATACCGTCGCACATAGATGGATTTCCAACAAAATTCGATATCTATAGCATTATCATAACATGTAGAGCCGGAGAATGATCATTCAAACTATAGTAGTACCAAAGCACCGTACCCAGAGGTACCATTTCATTCAACTTTTAACGAAAAATCAAATTTGAAAACGAAATAACACTTGCACCTCAACCTACCTTGAATTTTCTTGGATATCAAAGAACAAATGTGTAGAAAGCCTTTCTTCTTTTCACCCTTGTTATTTCCTTAGTTTAAATTGACATAAAATATACTTTTTTGAAAGAAAATAAGATGAAATTCGGATTTAAGGAAGGATATAGTGAAAAAGTGACCTTCCACTTCTTGTAACCTTTTTTTTTTTAATGAAAAACTAAGTGGGGGGTTGTATTATCATAAACTTTGTTAAATTGGATTTTTAACTCAGAATTTAAAGAGTTTTTAAGCCTAAAAAAATTCGTAAAATTTTTTTATAAAAAAATTCGAATCTGGATTGCCTATATGAAATACCATGTAGATGACCATTTGGGCAACCCAGTTATTCATTAAATCTTTGTAATCAAATTTACTTAAACTTAATCTCTTAAATTGTTGGACTTTTAATTAATTTATGGCTTGAGCTTTCAAAATCTTAAATGGTTTAAGCTTCCACAGCTCGTTTCTTGAATGAGATAGGCTCGTGGTACTAGATCATCACAACATAATAGCATAATTTCATTTTATTTCTCGGGCTTCTACATCTCTTGCTCAATTTCACGTTACCTTTCTCTAAAAAATAATGAATCCAAATGCTCCGACCTCAAACCAATTTATTCTCACAATCTCACCTACAAAAGGATAAGATATTGGTGTTAATTTGTAGCCACTAAGGCGACAAGAAAACCAATGGAAAGAGGCGCAAAGAAGAAACCAAAATACAAAGGCAAACACGTTGTTTTAGCACAAAGCAAGCAATCGTCTTTTCTCCAATTTTGAGCAGTCACATTTTCTCCCTTTTTTCAAACAAATCACACACTTAACGACTAGGACTAGACTACCATATATATAGATATAGGTTAGGCTTTAGTTGGACCCAAGATAGGGGTTAAATGGGCCAAGATCCAAAAGGTGTCCAATAGTAAATATATGGACCATGAGCAATAGTAATTTTTTAAGCCACTTCAAACGATCTACGTTATTTTTAGGACAAATCTTTAGCCTTGGTTCTTGGTAATCAATTTACCATTAGGCGAGGCCTATGAAAATATATTTCGACATTTTACATTATTGCCTGAAATTTATTGGGTATTAAAACTTAATAAATCTCTACATTGAAAATCAATCAATCTGCAAACTAAAACACAAAGTTAATACTTGCATAGACATTACCATGTGTTTTGGTACTGAAACACATACCATATATGTTTTACATACTCACTAGGACTAAGGCAGACAAACACCATAGTAAGAACAAGTAATCACAATTATCAATCAAGAGCATATTTACATGCGATGAAAATATAACATAGATCTTTCCAAACACATTTACATAGAGCAACAAACTAACACTTAGTTATTCAACCAAATGGTCAATACATATGAAACAAATGCATAAATGCCCCATGAAGAGAGCTCACCATACTTGTCCTATCCTATTCCGTATTGATCACACCTCAAGAACACATCTCCTTTCATCGCCCACCATGCACACTAGGTTATCACTAACTTATGTCTAACTTGTAAATCACATATATCCTAAGTTCACAGAATAATCTTATATCACTATCTCACTTCGTTCAAACTTAGTGGATAATGGGTTTCCAATTAACAGAAGTGATAAAAGTGTCAATCTCACACTTCACCTGATCAGGGTCTTCACAGATAAAGAATTTCAGACATTAAATCATATCTCTACTCATGATTCAAATGTCAAACTCCACATCCCCTGATACATACCACCAATGTACCCTAGGTATTTATACTCCACATTACAAAAAATACACAACACAATTACTGCTAATGTATCCTAACCCATTATGTATAAAACACATCACACCAAGTAATCATATTACTTTCATGCAAATGTACATATCAAATATATTGGAATGCAACATATAACTATATAATAGAATCAAGCAATCACACATATGCAGAAATTATTACACACAGATGCACATGTAGTAACTAGATTTTACTCATAATAGATCTTACTAAGGTCATCATTTGACCATATAGCAACATTCGTTTCATCTCTCATCTTAAACTTCTGTTTATCCTTTCTCTTGGGACAGCCCAGCATAAAGTGTCCATTAGTACCACAGTTGCAACACTACTTACATTGGATTGTCCTAACCCCTGGCCTTCTTCTTACCACTCTCATCATCCATGTCATTACTGTTTTAGACTCTTCCCAAAACTTAATTGCTTAAACTTCATTTCGCTCCTCATCATATATACCTCACCACTCATTTTATCATCTTTTTTCAACCTTAAGCTCCATCTCCTTTTATTCCTAAGGGAATCTATAACAATCTCGAATGTCAAAGTGTCTCTACAATATTTAATTGCATTCTTAAGCAAAATAATGACATTACAGGTTTCAAACAACTTCTCATCACAATTAATAAATATTGAACAAGTTTGTTAAAATATCCAAATTGTCATCTACATCCTTTGAATGATCTATTTTAAAATTGAAAAATTCGAAAAACAAGTACAACATATTAGGAGTAAACGTAAGCAAATATAAGTCTTTCAAAAAATTTCAAAGTTATTTTGTAGTGTCAAGTTTACCAACTTTTCTCAAAACAGTATCTGACAGGTGTAAAATAATTGAAGAGTAAGCAAGTTTTTCTGATTCTTCTTTTTGTTCTTTTAACAAATTTTCAAAAAGAAAAAAGAAAAAAGCTATCAATGACTTTTAAAACTTTTTATTGAACCAAAATTCTCATCATCTTTTGTTGTCAAATTAAAAAAATCTCATTTTCCATTGAAAAATGTGAAGTCATTTTTTAAAATAGGATCACAAAAATGTACAATAGATCACACAAAGTAAAATTAAGGTCACAATATATACTGTTCTAAATTCTTAGGGTTTCGTGATATTTGAGATCTCAATGTCAATAAAATAGTCAAATGGGTCAAGTCCAGGTATCCTAATAAATAATCAATGCAATATGAAGGTTTGTCAACAAAAGTTCAAATTCTTACACAACGACTTAATGTTGAGACTTGGTTGTTGCAATTAAATTCAACACTTTATATAGGGCAAATGTTTCCTAAATTTCGAGCATTCAATGGTTATCCCATACGGTAATTTCAATCCTAATGTCACCTCACTCAATGACTCGCTAATGTTGAAATTCAAATGGGATAAGTCAATTTATTAAAGCGGACCAATCTACAATACGTAAATAATGAAATATGCGAATTTATTAAATTTTAGAGCCACCACTATTCATCCTAAAGCTCCAGCAACTGTAGCAACCAATCAAACACAATTGAATCCCCAAAGCACAAAGGGAAAAATCATCCAGATTTCACTACATAACTTGAAACAAAAATCTAATAACACCAATATGCTATAAATAATGTGAGAAACAAATTGTCCAAAGGGACCTTACGGGATTTCGATAGATATGCCCACGCGCCACCACCGACTTCATCTCTACCTACATAACAAGGATCTAATCTTCGTTTTATCAATAGGTCACTGGATTAGCTAGAAATCGCAATTACAAGTACAGGACAAATTGAAGAAACTTTCACTTTCGATTTTCTACTTCGATTCTATCGATTTTTGCAATTTTTTTTGTCAGATTTTGGCCAAAAATCCACCACCTAGGAGCTTTGATACTACTTGTTGCTGAAACTAGTTCCATGATCTTCGAAACTATGATTTTTGGGCTCAATTTTATGTTACCTTTCTCTGCCATACAATCAATCCAAATGCTTCGACATAAATCCAATATATTCACCTATAGTTGCTTCTCAATCTCACCCATAAAAGGACGAGATATTGTGTTAATTTGTAGCCACAAAAGCAAGAAGAAAACCAATGGAAGAAGGTACGAAGAGGAGAACAAATACAAAGGCAGCCACACGTTTTTAACATAAAGCAGGCAGCCGATTTTTCTCTAATTTTGAGGAGTCACGTTTTTTTCTAACAAATCACACACTTGACGGTTATATATATAAGGTTAGGCTTTAGTTGGCCAAGAGAAGGGTTAAATGGATTAAGATCCAAGAGCCATCCAATAGGTGAAAATTATGGATTGTATGCAACATTTATTTCGTAAGCTACTTCCAACTATCCAAATTAGTTTTGGGTCGAACCTTTGAACTTGGTTGTAGGTAAATAATTTACCATTAGTCGAGACCTGTGAAAATATATTCTGACGTTTTACATCATTGCCGGAGATTTATTAGATATCAAAATCTAACATTTGAGAAAGCTGATTGTGTCAGTTGCCTTAGTTTACAATATTTCTGTTATGCCTACGGCAATTAGGATCTTATGTTCTTTTCCTGCAAAAAGAAGATGTTCAAACTTTGAAAGGTGAAACGAAGCGAGGAAGCTACGCAGCAAACAAGGAAGAGACTTAAGCAGCTTGAGTCTTAATTGACCCATCACATTCTAAAGAAAATGTTCCCTTATTTTGAAACTAGAAACTTTCTGATTTTCAAGGGAATTGGATCTTATCTTAACACAAGGTCAAAAATATTTTTGACGCGTTGAGCTAGCATTTTAGTTGTCACTGAATATTTTAATTAAGTGGTGGGTTTTAAATATTTGAAATTAAAATTAAAATAATTTTTTCCCCTCTATATTAGTACTTGATGCCGATACAGTTTTGTAGAATAAGTGCTGCCATGCCTGGAAGAGGAACAAATTTAGAATATGTAAATTTGAATTTTATACTTCAAATATTATGGATAGTTGAAAATTTTTGTTATTATGTAACAGAAGGCGATTTGCACTGTCGCGTGCAGTGTTCCAAAAAGCGTAAAGTGTGATTAGGCGTGGAGTTGAAATTTCAAACTTTACGAGCCTAGGTAAGGTATAGGCGTAAAAAAAAAAAGTTTTCTTATTTATAATATTATTATAAATTTTTAGTCATTTTAAAAATTATCTAATAATTAAAATAATATATATTAAACATCTAAAGTTATAAAATTCAATATTTTACTTAATAACTTCTACCATTAGTCAAATTTACGATTTTTCAAGTTTTCGAAATAAAAAAATTAGAATATTTTTCATAGTTTTGATTTTCAACTAAACAAGTCGTACTTAATAAATTTATAGGAACTTCATGCGTGCTTTTGGAGTTTGTAATAAAATGAGTTTCAAATTCATAATTACATAATGTAGGTAACATTAAAACTTAAACCTTATTTAACTATTTAGATAATGTTATTTTTTAACTTTTGTATAGATAAAAATTTTTAAAAACTTGAAGTTAAAGTAAAATGAAAAGTTTTTTCCAAATAATAATAATAAGTTAAAGTCAAATAAAAGACTTTAAAAAAATAATAAAGCTCGTCTACGGAAGACGAAAGAAATGAAAGAAAAAATTCAGCAATTTAGAAAATGAAAAAAAAAAGAAAAAGAAAAAAAAGGTCTAGATGCGAAGCAAGGTGTTTTGCCTGAGATTGAGCTAGGCGGTGCCTAAGCACCGTCTAGACGAGCTTTTTAAAACATTGGTCGCAGGATGCCAATGAAGGTTCATGCTAATTTTAAGAGGAATATAATTGTACTATTTTGATGATTTGTGTGTAAAATTAATTCTTGTACGTGTGGGGTCCTTTGATTCCTATGACATTTTTGCCTATGCTTTCTCGAATTTATAGGTTTATTGGTCTTGAAACAAAAAACATGGGCATCTATGGTGTTGATTCTTGAGAATTGTGAGAAAATTGTTATTGTACCCAGTTGTTTTATTCCAAAAAGATTAAATTTATCTCTTCCCCTAGCCCGTTGGCATTACGAGGTCAAGGAGAAAAGAAGTTGACTGGCATTTAGATAGACGAATTCGCTCCTAGCTCGTCGTAGGTGGACAACCCTGAAACCATTCCACGAGACAGAACCATTCCTTGAGGTAATGTAGCATCATTCTATTCAAAATTAGTGTTCCCCACGTCTGATTTGGAATCTGGATAACAATCCCGCTATATGTACTCGGTTCTTTACTTGTTGGTTGACACCACGACATGGCAAAAGAAAAAAAATAAGGAAACAGGTCAAGTGTTGGAACAAGCCCAAAACAAAAGAAACCCATTACCTCTTCCCTTTCATTCTTTCACTCCCAAACTCAGAGAACGCCCTCATAGGCTAAATAATAGTTGGGCAACTTACAAAAATACCTTTAAAATTATAAGTGTTTTGAAAAATCATATGAAAAGTTTTTTGGAAGTAAAAAATACTGCGTAAAATTAAAAAGTGACAATGTCACTTTTTTTATAAAAATTGCGTCAAAAAGTGACATTGCATCACTTTTTTTAAGAAAAAGTGATGAGTGATATTTGTCACTAAAAAAAGTAATAGAAATTTCAAGACAATTGAAAAATGTGACAAACACTAAAAAAAAAAAGTGACAGAAACATAAAAAGTGATAAATTTAAAAAAGTGACATAAATTTAAGGGGCCAAAGAAATCAAATGTTAAGTATCACTTATTTTATTAAAAAATGACAAACAATATCACTTTTATTTAAAGTGATGTTTGATGTTTGTCACTAAAAAAATGATAGAAATTAAGAATATGACTAAAAAAAGTGACAAACGCTGAAAAAAGTAACAAAAATTAAAAAAAAGTGACAGAAATTTATACATATTAAAAATACTTGTATAATCACCAATTCTTTACAATGCCTTCAGCAACTACTTTATCTATCATCTTCGTTCATCGTCAAGTATCTTTAAGTTAGTTTACCAACAAAACACAATCAAATTACCAAAAAACTAGATCATCAATTTTAGTACACAAGTCATGCCATCATAAGATAAAATTACCAAGAATACATCTTAAGAATTAAGAAAGCAAATGGAGGAAAATTCAACTATCAGCAGCAACTACTACAATAGATGGTAACACATGCTAAATCACCATGTGAATTGAACTTCTAACTCTAGTAGGTGGTTTCCTAGAGTATTGTAGTCAAGGTAGAAAGTATCTTATGGTCCTTAAAATGATAGTCATAAGCCTTAAGACTGGCCACTATCATTTGCAAGGACATTATATACAGTAGGTACAATGAAACTCTATTCCTCCGCTTTCTTCGTCGCCAACACTATTACTACCACTAGACCAAAGCCTAAGTACAAAAAACTATACACACAAAATAGAGGAAAAATGAACGCAAACACGAACATATTTAAAAAAGTATCATGTTCCATTAAAAAAATGAAAATTGATAAACACTAAAAAAGCAACAAAAATTTAAAAAAAAAAAAAAAGTGACAAAACACTAGTCAAAACCTTAAGTTATATCATTTTATTCAACTTCTACAACTCCATCTTCTCCATCACCACCACCACCACCACCACCACCACTTCAATATCCGAGCCTCAAAAAACCATTTCTGCCTCCTTTTTTTTTTGCCTCATTTTTGCAATATCAACTAACAACCTGCATTTCAGGCAGAGAGTATGAAAAACTGTTAGGTACTTCATAATAAGTAAAATGCATTCAAAATCTGTGTATGCTTTATCTTCTTGGGGATAGAGATCCAAAGAATTTAGTAATTAACAACAATTTATTGATCCACATCATCTAATTTTGCAGCAGTTGCAATGTGTCCAACCATAAAGTTTCATGTCTTTATGTGAATTTCACATCGCAAACCTCTTTTCTCTACCTATTGCAGCCAAGCTTTCCACTTTTTTCTCTCTCTCCTGCTTGCCCCCAAAGCAAAATACAAAGAAGATGAAGAAAATATTGGCTATTAAAAATTCCACAGTAGATTAATATGCCACGTTTAAGGTAACTGTAAAAATTGGTGGCGTCAACATAAATGATATCATTCAATTCCATAAATGAAATCCATTTTCACGGCAGCACTCACACAACGCACCTGGAGTAGGTCTTTCCATATAGCTCGAGAAAACATTTCTAGCGAGCCGCTTAAATTAGCCGGCTTCCGACCACCCTCGTCTTAGCACCTCAATCGTCTATAGTAGTTCGTCCACTGCCGCACACCTAGCCAACAAAAACCCAATCTAGTGTTGGCTATTCCAATAGACATCACCACACCATCCCTCGTCGACCAAAACACGAAAAGCAGAGACATTAACCTAATCGACGTAGCACCATCACTGTCGCTGTAGCAGCGACATGGCAACTGCAATAGTAGTGTACAGGGCATTTGTGATCTCTGTACTCGGTTGGGAGGTTTTGAGATTTGAGGGTTTTGTTTTAATTTAGAACGTAATAAATACGGGTTTATGTAATGTTTAAGTAATTTAGAGTATTAATCTAATTGGGTCACTTTTCAGAGTATAGGGCCTAATTTCCCCATAATAGTTCGAGGGCAACTGAAGCTGCACTCTTCCGTCCTCACCTTATTAAGATGCTCGTGCTTAATGTAGTGATCATCCGTCTATCAATTGAATGGTGGGTAAACTTTTTTTTTTTTTGGGTAGCTGCAAGAGAGAAGTCGACCATGTACAGCAAGAGAGTCAGCCGTCGATGCCATCGCCTCCGACGAAATCTTGAGCAAATACTATGTAAGTATGATTTTCGTTCATTGCTTGCTATTGTGGTCGACTAATATCAATTTCAATGAATGCAACCCGAATATATTCTTGCATTTTAATCCATTTTTTTTTCTTTTTTCCCAGTTCTACGTTTGAAACAGAAAGATTATTATTAATTTTTTTTTTTTTTGGAATTCTTTGTTTCTTCCATAATTATATACGCAACATTTAATTTGATGAGATGCTTGGATTTATGAGTTATTTCTAGGAATCTATGAGTGTTGAATTTGGTGATTTATCGTTTTGATTTAATTTATAAGGAAGGCGATTTTTTCCCTTTTGTAAGTTTTCGCACTATTTCAATTCGGTCTCCTTCCCTTTTTAAGATTTATTAGCTGTAACAATTCCAAGAAAAAAATGAAAGGATTATGAGTTTTGTAAATTTGTGGATTTTACATTGGTGTGTGGTTGTTGTCTAATGTAGTGCAACCTGTCTTTCGTTTGGATGTAGGATGGCTGGAAAGAACTTCGAACGTTGTTATAGCTGTAGAGAGAAGGGGCACTTCTTTGCGGATTGCCCAAAGAAATGATGATTCTCATGGTGTAAAATTGGATATGTGAAGTGCTTTGATGTTGAGAGGGAAACGAAGAACAAGGAAAAATTGTTCAATTGCTGCCGTGCTAACTGTAAATACTCGGAATGGGTTGATGAGGGAAAATCGAGTACTATTGCCGTTAACTTGAATAGTCAGGCAGCACTTGAAGAAGTCCAGCAGTTCTCTCGCATGTTCCAGACCCTTTGTCAGGTAACCGAAGAACAAAATATTGAGATATCTTTGAACCTGACAATAAGGACGACCAATGGAAGTGTGAGAGTGGATAAGAAAGGGAAGGGACCGGCATGATTGGAAACACGATGCTACCACCTTTGATGTGCAACATGTGTTGTGTTATGTGGAGTTGATGTGTTATATGTGTTGTGTTGTGTTGTGTGAAAAAATCATTTTAATGTAGTCGCTTTTCATGTTTCAGTCGTTATATGAATGATTTTAGTGTTAATTTTAGTGGACTGCAATTTGTTCTCTTCATTATGTTACTAGGATTGAATCTGAAATTCCAGTTATGTGCCAACAATTTTTGTTTAAGAAAAGTTCTATATTCGACGCCTGCAAATATATAGTAGAATTGATGATCAACATATTCAATAAATATAGTAGAATTCTATACATCAACACCAGGTCATAAGAACATAGATACATAACATTGTCCAGTTAAAATAACATTAGGATCTTTTCTTCATCTCCTTGTCTAACCACTACACACTTCCTTTTACACCCACAACTTTACTAACCTTTCTCTTATCACCATAATCAATTGAAAATGCCCAAACTCAACAACTCCAATCCCGAAGAAGGTATGAACTCGGAGTCTGTAAAATGGCAATTTAACAATTTTAGCAAAAAACTTGTAGTGATAAATGGATTGCAATGTATACATTTTTAGTCTTTAGAAAATAGGGATTAATAAAATTAAAGGAAAACTCTTAGGGAAGAATAATGATCGGCAAAGGCTTTAGATGGGTACTGGTAGGAAAATAAAGGTACTCCTAAAAATAATTCATAAAGGACCTCGTCGTCTTTACTATTTGTGTTTTGCATTCTATCTACTCCATTACCGCACGGCTTTCGTCGTTGTCATCTGCAATTAGGTTCGCAAGCGAAGCAAATGATTAACACATTTTGTCATATCTCAACTGGGCAGAACTGCTACTCAAACTGTCGTAGTTTCACTGCGACCTTGGTGTGAGCTCTACTCACATCTCTTCTCTATCCCCGTAATATCTAGGTGTTGGGCAAGGAAGTGATATTATTACAGAGAAGTACAGAGATCGCATGCTTGCAAATTATTCATCGGAACTTGAAAATGTGACAACTACATACAATTTAACATTTTTCTGTCTGGAATGTGACGAAAAACTTGCTTTTCTTAACTTGATTGTCAAGTTTAACATCCTCCATGACCTCATACGTCATCCCTAAAAAACCCTCCGACAAAGATATTAGATCGCAATACATCTCCTAATAAACTCATTCTGAACTTCCTTAAATTTCGAAATGGTGTACACTAGTTGAAACTGCTTCTCTAGCTCGTACTTTGTTGCATATGGTACCATTTGCGAGAAAGTCTTGAAATCTACCTGTAACTCCTTATCTACCTTATTTCTCAAAGCTCGCTTGTATTGTTTGACAAATTGCTTTAACGATATCTTCAAGTGCACATACCCATCAAAGAACACATTCATACTTTCACTGTGCTGTGTTGTTGACATTCCCGCCCAAAAGCTGCTCTTTAAATAGCAAGGTACCCAACTGCCTCTATTCGTGTACATTCCCAACAACTAGTCATTTTCGTGCAAGTTATATTTATCTATCATCGCACTCCAACTTTCTTCAAATTTTGCAACATTGTTAGTATAGTACACCAGTACGTGTATAGTAGAAAAGATCTCACCCTTATCCTCACTTGTTCGACATAATTTCGACAATTATTTTCAATGCAAGTCATATTCTCGTGCCCTCTGCTTCTACTACTACGGAGTTGTAGCTTTTATGCAACGGAATCCCTGCCATATCGTTCACTTCAAGCCGTCTTTTGACATGGGCACTCAATTCTCTGTTACAACGATACAACCTTTACTTTGAAGGACTGATTTTATAATTGTGAATGAGATTAACTGTGTTAATTCTCCATACTCCAGATGCATCTACAGAAGCAGTTAGTCTGGTTTTACAACGTATTTGAATGGTAGCTTGCGGCTTCAAAGAACCACTTGTGTTACTATTTCTTCGGCTTTCACGACTACATGTAAACACAACATATCTCACAATTCCATCATCATCTTTTTGTAAATTTCTTCTCCTAACCGAAAAGCCTACATTGTATGCATATTTTTTTGTAAAAATCAAACATTTCTTTTTCATCATTGAACTTCATACCTACCTCAGGCACGATCACACCATCTACTCCTACAATTCCATCATCCACTAAGTCCACACTTTCCAGAATGATGTTGTTATCCGTTTCTAACAAGTTATCATCATCCACCTCTTCCAAAATTCCTTTCCCTATGATAACAAATTGATGTGGTGCAAAAGGAATTGGACTTCATGGCAAAGTGGGACCGACGCAAGAAAAAATAATTTGGAGGAAATTTGAAGTTGTCCATTTTTGACGAATTTGTAGTCTAATTCGGTTGGAAATGGGCTGAAAAGCTAAACTCAAATGCTTTGCTTTGATGTAGGACCAATTTCAGGCAAATTCCTTCGTTTAGGCCTTTTTTCCTTTTTTTGGTAATTCTTATTTTAAGTATATCTCAATCAAATAAATTCGAATTTACATTCCGTTTGTTGGAGAGTAATCCAGAAGATTAGGACTATTAATTTCCGTCATTATCTTGTTTTTTTTTCCATTTTTGGAAAAAAAATCTTTTTTTATTATTATTTAATTTCCGAATTTTCTAGGATTTTTCTATAAATACGTTGTAAGCCTCTTGAGGCCGCAAATTGATTTGAATGAAATAAAATTTTTTGTGAGTTTTCTTCTTTGTGAGATTTGTTCATCTTCCCTATAACTTTTGCTACGTCACAAATCGAAGGTACAAATTTAATAATAATAATAATAATAATAAAAAGCAACAACAACAACAACAACAACAATAATAATAATAATAATATGAGGGAACAAAATTATCTACATATAACTTTTTCCTTCTACATATATGAACCTCATTGTTCAACAAAAATTATCTGTAAAACATGAATTCTAAAATTGGTAGACATGCTTTTGACATAATCCACATCACCCCCATTTTTCCACCCACCAGTATGGGAAAATGTGTGAACGGTAAAATTAAAAATAACATATATTCTCATTTTTCCCGATTGAAATAAAGGTCACCTGATTCGGTTGTTTTGTTTTTTGAGTGTGCTAGCTTCAAAATGAAATGGTTTATGATTTTGACCATTGTGAGAACTAATAGTGTATATTAAGAATATAAATCTAGAAGGTGACAACCTATTTGCTTCCATAGTGACTTAGTTTCTGCTGGGATGGATGAATGTCTAAAAATCTATGTGCTAATCTTTATCGTCACATAATCAATTGTTGATTTTGTCTTTAACTTTCCCTTTAAAAGCCCACACAAAATGAAATATTTTAAACTAGCATGCAAGAATCACATTTTAGGTGGCCAGCTTGTTGAACAAAATGCAATTACATGCTGAGTACTCTGTATCAGAAGACAATCAGACAAGATTTCTTTAAATCAGTATGGAAAAAATGAGGAAGAGAAATACCTTTGTCCAACATTTCTTCGAATCAGACAAGATTTCGACTTCTTCTTTGCAGTGGCGGATCCAGCACCTGGCGAGCCCCAGCGGCCGCCCGTGCTGGATCCGTTGGAAGGAGTTTTTTCTGTTGGGAATAGATCAAATTTTAAGGTTATATTACTGGTATTTCATTTTAGTTTCATCCCTAGCTTCTAGCTCAATTGGTTGGAGCTTGTATGTTTAAGTTGGATGTTTTGTGTTCGAATCCCCTTGCCAGCAAAATTTATTTTACAATGCTTTTATTCTACATTTTTTACAAAAATTCAATAGGAAGTGGACCAAAGGAGTTTAGAACTCGGGTCCTCTTTGATAGAGGTATTGGAGCTTGACCATTACGCTACTTGTTGATTGCTATCTTTGTGTTTAACAAAGTAATATTTATTAGGTTTTATTTGGTTTGCAAGTACAATTGCAAAGATATGAACCCATGTTTTTCCTTTAAATTATATAAAATTTGGCAACAATGACATTCGATAAGTCCAATTTATTCTTATAAGAAAATTATATATATTCAATTTGAACAAAGTAACTGTTATATTTAAACTTTAGACCCTTGTTTGATTTTCATTTTTTTCAAAATATTTTTTCTTTTCTTTTTAACTACACATTTTTCAATAAAATAATATTATACACAAATTCAAAACTTCTATTTACTTTTAGCTGCACATTCTCCATCAAATCACCATTTCAAAATGTATTTTTTGTAAAAAAACACAATAAATAAATAAATAAATGATATCAAACGGACTCTTAATATTTTATTGTGGCTGAACGGTCGATGACCGCCCGTGCTGGGTTGAACTTCTGGATTCGCCACTACTTCTTTGCTTCCAAAATGAACCCGTTGTTGGAATGAAGATGTCGTTCCAGAGAAGCCAACCGTGTATAATAGAGCAGCTGAGAGACACTTTTTCCCACAGTAGAATGTGGGCAAAAAGAATGCAAGGGTTATTTTGGCTTAAATTCAAATGACCCGGTTGATTTTTATACCTGGTCCAAAAGTGTGGACAAAGGTGTGTTTTGAAAAATTTTGAATTTAGCTGCTTTCCACCTTAGCGTGTCAACCAACAGGTATAGAATAGGGTACAAATAGATTTATTGTAACTATTGATGTCTTTTACTGTCCTCGATTCCATAATTTTAAACACAAACACCTGTTAGTAAATATTATAAGAAATTCTTTTATTCAATTATTTATTTTACTATTTACCTTTTTACTTGCCCACCCGTCTGTAAATATTATAAGAAATTCATTTATTTAATTATTTATTTTACTGTTGACATTTTTACTTACCCAGATAGTTCTTCTATCTATAAATATCCTACATATATAAAAGAGTGAAGCATGGACGAGAACATGTGTCGTGAATATACATATACTTGTACCTTTTTTTTCATTTTATCATTTCTCCATTTCCCACTCTATCGGCCATACCTCTTTCCTTCTCCTCCATTTTCCTACTTTATTGGCTATATCTCTTTACTTCTCCTCCATTTCTCCCACACAATCACCCATTTCCTGCAAATTATTTTTGACATATGCATGTTTCCTCTAGCCGTGAATTTTAGAATTCTGTTCAATCTTTGCTTTTAATGCTTTCACGAGGATTAGAAGAGTTTGTTGTGGGTATAGTAGAGATTTTTTGGCCGATTTGGGAGTTTTTACCCATATAATTTTGCTTTTTAACTCAATTTGAACGATTTGTTCTTATTGTTTATATGCTCTTTAGTTTGAATTCTTTTGGTTTTGACTTCTTTTTTTTATGTCCTGTGAGTTATTAAATTCCAATTCTGTGATTGGTCTCAAATTGAAGCATTGCTATAAGGATTGACTAAGTGATAATTATTGCATTGTTCAGACTTATCACTAATGGCAAATTTGGACAAGATAATAGTAATTTTTGTTGAAAATTATAAAATTTAATTGTTCCTCCTTTCAAGTTTGCTACTGTTAACTTAATAATACTTGATTACATGGCTACACAAAAAGGAAATATTTTGAAACCTTGTTGCAAGTGGGTTGGGATTGAATTGATTTTTACAAAATCATAGGCAATTTCTACAGAGGAATGAGGTAGGAATCTCTTGATATTGAGTTTGCATAATTTTTTCTGAGATTCCAACCGAGCAAGTTTTTACTTTTCGAAAACGAGAATTTTATAAAAATACTACGTGCTTTTTATGGTATATGTTTGGGTTACCCTAGTTGAGGTACTCCAATGGTAGGCTAATATGTAGCTTCCATTGGCAGAGCTAATGAACTTATAGATTTAAATTTACTGTTGTTTTACCCAAGTAAAAGTATTCTTGGTTTATTTTACAGATGGTAGGGGATTTCTTTGATCGGTTGAAGTCAAGAAGTATTCTTGGTCCAAGAAGTAAAAGCTATGTTGGCATGGAGTATTCCTTTATTTGGGTATGGAATCTATGCATTTGAGTTTAACTTGTTGATGTAATACGATATTTCGTTATTATAAAAGAAAGTTTGTTTCTATTTTCTAAAGCTGCAAAGCAATTTATATGGGCAATGTTTCGAGTAATTTATCTTGAATTTATTAGATTTATGAGGTGCTTAATTGATTACTGCTAAAAATTTATTAGTTTATGTTTGTATTTTTTGTTCAGATCTGAGTAGATGAAATTGGATAGAGAAAATATGTAGATCGAGTGGTGTAGAAACTGCTTCGTGTTGCTGGGCTACGGAGCAAACTCTATAGTGCATGGAGCAACAACTTCGTTCGCCAACATTTTTTTTTTAACAAAAAGGAAAAAAATGATAAAAGCATTTTTTTGAACAAAAAGCCGGAAAAAAAATAATGGAAGCTTAAGCTCCGTACGGACAGAGCAGTCACTCCGTGTGACGCGGAGCTACTGCACAGAGCTGCTACTCCCCTCACTTTTTTATTTATTTTTATTTTTTAGTAGTGGCTTTTATTTTGGGCCCATTATTATTTTTAATATAGATAGTATCCAAATATCGCAAAGATCAGATTTAAGTCATTTAGGACATACAAAATATTGTCTAATAAGTCGTTTAGGACATACAAAATATAGTATACGAAATATTGTCTAATAACAATATTTCATTAATGAAGATGAATGACTCACTAACAAAAGTTGAACTTTATTCTTTATAAACCAGTTTCAAAATGTCTTTCACATTTACAAATGAATTTCTTATAAATTTATAGACACTCATTTCTAACAGTAATATATCAATTAAAAAACCCCATTTTTTCAAAGGTATTAATGGTTCCCTTCATTAATTTATAGGTTTCTAACATTAATTAATTTATAAATGTTTTAATGGTCCCCTTCATTTTTCAACAAACCCCATTTTTTCTTTGTCATTTTCTCGCATTTTAATCTCTTCCTCAACCAAAAAAGTACAATGTCAGATTTCCTACTACACAAACACCACTTTTTCTCTTGAAACGGCTTCACAAGTTGCATATATTTTAACCCCTGTAAAGGATCTAGAATTTCTTTTCCAATTCCAAAGTATCCATTTTTTTTACATTGTGTACCATTTTCTAATATGAAATTTTCCCATTTGCAGGCTTTTGTATTTATAAGTATTGGACCGTTCTTCCTGCTCAAAGCAATCTGGTAAAGACAATTTTTGCATTTTGCTTATTATTATTATTATTAATTTTTTTGTCAAGTGTATAGAATTTGCTCTCTATTATTTGTATCATTTTTCGGATATCTTAAGAATTTGTATTGAAATTTTTTATTATTTTAGAATTTCTCTGCAGTTATGAATATTGGGATATCTATATTTCTAGATTAAGTATAATACATTCACTTATATGCCTAACAAATTCCTGAGACTTAATTTTTAGCTACCACATCTCGATATGCCTAACAAATTTCTATCAGTTAAGCCATTAGAGTTTTATTCTTTCAAACTACATCACTTTACAGTGTGATTTACATTTTTAGACAATGATTACTATTGAAAAAAAATTTAATTTCCAATTTCTTCTAAGAGTTTAATAAATACATTTACTGTTGTAGTAGAAATATTATGTTGTGCGAAATCGATCTACCATACCATTTCTTTCTAGTTATCACACTTTCGTTACGCCATGACATTCATTTGGTGTGTGTTATAATTATTTTGTGAATATAGTTTTAACGTTGATGCATTTGATATTGATGGTCAAAGCTCATATTTTGTGAATATAATTTTGATTGTCCATATTATATTTAATTTTTTATAGCTTTTGTGTCGAAAATTATAGCAGCTTGAAATTTAAAAGTTAGTTTTCTGTGAAATTAGAATTAATGGGTTCTAAAAGACCCTGGACGATTTTCTTACAATTAGCTGTGAGTGATCATTTAAGTATTGATGCATCAAAATCCACAAGACTATTTTCAAGGTCATTATTTTTTCCCCTCATTTTGGCATTGTTGCATTGGTTACCGTGGTTGTAAGAAATTATTGTATTGTACATGATGGATTTTCCTTGCAATATAGGACATTGTTAAGGAGAGTTGCTTTCTTGGTGATGATTCCAAGAATATAGAGGAAATGATAGTTCAACAACTGAGATCGAAATTGCTGTAAATATTATGTTCTTTTGGTTAAAATATATTTAATTTATTTTTCCAGTATCATATGGTTGTTTGCGTGTTCAAGAGGGGCAGGAATTTCCTATTTTTTTGCAAGATGAATTCACTTTTTTTCCCCCTTTTTTTTAATTTCAAGGAAGTAATCTTGAGATTTTTATCCAAATTCTGATGAAATTTTCATGAGCTAAGAGGAAGAATAAAGATAATCTCGTCTCCTTCCAATATTGTTATGGCTTATCTGTCGTTTTATCAATGCATTCATTATTTTGTTTTTTACGTTGTATATTCTTTTGGATCATTTTGAAAATCAGTGGACTCTTTTTTCCCTGTTGAGCACGAGTAGTTCCTCTACATCATGGCAATTCAACCTGAATGAGGTGGTGGTTGAAGAAATGAACCAGCTAATGGAGTAGCGGAAGATGCTTTCAATTAGCAACCTGATTAGCAAATTCAACAAGAATTTATCTACTGCTGCAAAATTGTCCATAGAGGTCTTAATGAATTTTTATTTTTTGTTTATATTGTTATTGAAGTTCTAAAATCACATAAGCAAAAATTAGTTCATTTTAGCTGCTAAATGTCGCTGTCTATATAATCGTTTAATCTAGATAGTTGCTAAATAGATAGGAACTCAGTTTCTGTTTCTTCTATCATTTCATTTCATGTTGGATGAGAATTGATGACTCGATGAGTTGTTAGATTCTTTACTTTAGGCAAAACTGAGAGAGGTGCCTTCATTGGAGGGACGTGCTCTTTTGAAGAAGCTTAGGGATGCATTAGAATGTTTGAAAGGACGACTAAGGACGTAACAAAGAAGACGTGGAAAAGGATATTTCTATGTTAGTATCTTGTTACAAATCGAAGTCTTTAAAGTGATTTTGTTTAAATTCTTTAGTGCTTGCTGTTTATTATATGAGCTATTTGAAAATCCTTTTTCTACATTAAATATGTTTTACATGCACCTATTGTCAATATTAACTAGGAAAACTCAAGAATACATTACATTTGAACTCATTTCATTCTTTCAAACACAGTGCAAATTGAAAATTAATTTAGCAATTTCTTCTATCTGGTTAGATATTCCTTGGCTCTTTGCAATCTTTTCAAAGCAAAGATACATTACAATTTTATTTATTTAAGTTTTGATTGTATCACATTATTTTTCACTTTGGGTTGGGGTGGCATACTTGTAAGTGTTTCATTTTCTTCATTTCAACATTTCTATCTTCTGATGGCCATAGAGTTCTTCTGCTATACATTAACTACAGATAGTCAGTCATGTTCATATTATGTATAATTTGATGAACGTCTGCGATCCTTAAAATCTACCATCAATGACAATAGCTAGAAGAGCTCTCAGCGATACATGGTCCAGTTTAGTGAATTTTACTTTATAGAATTTATCCGATCAAACTTCCATACAAGAAGCATTTATCCTATCACATCGGTAACATGGTTTCCAATTAATACTTACAACCTCCTTATAAAATCACCATTGGCCTGGGTATCGAAAAGGGGATAAATTCATAATTTAATAGCACGTAGCTGGCTTTTTTTCCCAGAGAGAGATCCACAGTCAAATTTTAAGAGAGTGTTTCTTACATTTCATCCAGCAAAGCCGATCATTTCTAACAAACTTGCCCCAAAGCGAGGTCCTAAAAACGACGGGTGACCTATTAGTTTCTCGAGTGTGGGTATTCAGTATTCGGATCTGTCAATGGAGTCAATGCGAAGTAGCACGAATGTTGCACCCTAGATGGCGAAAGTCCAACTCTTCTTATACAATTTAAATCCTATATCTACTCAAAAATCAATAAAGTCAAAATATCTCGTCCCCAGCAAAGTCTCACGAAATCTTCCCTCTTTGGCTTCAATTACATCGGAAAATGACTTGTAAACTAAGGATGTGGAAAACAAGACAGGAATTCTCGACAATGACACTGTAGAACAATTGAAGGGATGTGGTGCATGGATTATTATTTTCAATAATCCATACATGTAGCAATGAAATACTATTATTGACAAGAAAAAGAAAAAACGTGAACAGAGATTGGATTGTTGATAAAATAGAATCCTAGGTCGCGAACAGTGATTCGATTGATGATGAAGAAAGAGAATTCTTGGTTCAGTTAGGCGGAGAAGTCTCTTTCCAGGGGGGCCTTTGTTGAATCATTTTCATGGCTCGCTACAAAGAAGAGCTTTCGGATTTTTTTATTTTTTTTAATTCTTTCATACATTCAGATAGTATAAGTTAGAAGTTTTTGTGTGGGCCAAATGAGGCAACAAATGCTGTTACTTCTGGTCTTTTCTTTGCACTCGTTCAATGCGGACTTTTCCAGGTGATTGTTAAATGGAGGAAATCCTCACTTTTAATTGAAACTTCTATTCAATGATCTTGTACCAACTGTTGACATGGAAATAAAGTCTTGAGAAGGATAGTGGATTTCTTTCCAGATGATCGCAATAATATATATTTCTTCTTGAATACCTCTATTTTCAAATGTTCCGAAAATTTAAATATTAATTGATGCAGCTAGGAGAAACGTTCTCACAACCACCAACTGAAGATATGAACTATTTGAAAACAAGACACATGCTCAGCGTCTTTGGTCTGCAAAACTATGAGAAGAATTTTAAGAAAGAATTGTCGACTGACAACACTTTGCCATTGTTGAATGATAGGTAATCATTAAATTATTGCTTATATTTAGTTAAGAATACATTCGTGACAAAAAGTTCAATAAAATTAATAGCAAATGTTCATATGAAGAATCGAAAAAGAATAAAAAATATACAAAGAACATAGATAACAAGTAAATTCATTCGAACTAATTTAAGAATAGATTTCATGTGCATTTATTTTCAGCATTAACCGTTGATTGTTATCCACACTAGTAATAAATAAAAGATGCCAGTGGGAACGCCCTGAAGTCAATAAAAGCAAAATCTCAGACTACAAAGCCCATATTAGACGATAGTCTAGACCAGAAGAGTTGACCTCTGACTAGATAATGACTCCACTCCATTTCTTTGACCGTAGAATTAATTCTAGCAAATTGTTATAAAATCAAAGCATAGGTTTTTTGTTTGGCCAATCAGTTATCGGAGAAAATATTAATGAGTATTCGTTTGGTCATCTTGATTGCATCACCATATTATTGGGAATAAGGTTCTCCTATCATGTCAAATATGCCTGAAGAACTAAAAGTGTCCGAAAAATAGCGTTTTCATAACAATTATGATGCATTTTGTTTGCTATTTTTTAAGTCATTTCTAATATTTCTAAAAATGTATTTTCGAAAACAAAGATAAATTTATATCATAAAACTCAAAGTGTATTCTTTACATTTTAAGTGTTTTCATTGAAAATTCTAAAAGCACTCAAAACATGAAAAATAATGAGCGTTTAAATAAAATTTTACTTAAATTAAAAAATTCAAAATTCATAAAATAAAATTTTTGACAAAATAAAATCTAAAATTCTGAAAAATAAAATAGAATTATAAAAAATTCTAGAAAAATAAAAGTTATAAAAAATTAAAAATTAAAATAATTCTAACTAAAGAATATTTACGAAAAAATTAAAAAAAATTAAATGAACACATACAAAAATATTTTAAATCCATGTCATTGATTTTTATTTTATTTTCTTTATTTTAAAATTAATTTAGTATTTTTGAACTTTATTTTTTAATGAGAAAAAAATTATAAAATGTCATAATAGTATTTTTTTCACAATTTCAGATCAAATGTATTTTCTAGGCTATAATTTTGAGAAATAATTTTTCAAAATGACAAATCAAACGTGTTTTTAGAATTTTTTAGAACAGATACTTAACATCGAAAATAGAAAATGAACTCAAAACTCAAAATTGAAAAACTAAATGTAAACCAAACGGGCCATTAGAGATTCGCAAGGGATTCAAATTCTATGTTTGAGCTGTTCAAAGCATCACCGAAACTAAAGTCCAAATTCTCTTAGTTTCATAGAATAATGCATTTGGTAAAAATCCAAAAAACACAGAAAAGTCTGTCCGCTCCCATGGGTTCAGTCCAGTGTCCATCAAGTTTGTTGTTAATTGTTGCGCTTTCCTCAAAATTTTCAAAGCTTAGGATTAGAAAATCAAAGTGCCTCCTACAGCTTTCCCACACTACTTTCCACTTAAAAAAGGGTCTTCAATCCACCATAACTTCCCACGACTCCTTTCTTATTGCACTGAAACTGTTCTCAACTTTTGTCTAATTC
>NC_036251.1:22676561-22679382 GCF_002742605.1 Olea europaea var. sylvestris
TAAAAAAGGGTCTTCAATCCACCATAACTTCCCACGACTCCTTTCTTATTGCACTGAAACTGTTCTCAACTTTTGTCTAATTCCATTAGCACTCAAAATGGCCATCTTCAGAAGCCTAATTTCTACTCTACTGTTGATAGCCATTTCCTCGACCTTTACCTTTGCTCAGCCATTTCGGTGCACCTCCCCAGGCGCCAAATGCGACGGTTTAGTAGACTATGTCTCTCCCAACCAGACCACTCTTTACGCCATCAAGACCCTTTTCCAAGTCAAGAACCTTCGCTCAATTCTTGGCGCCAACAACCTCCCCCTCGACACCCCGGCAAATACTACCGTTGCCGCCAAGCAGACGATCAAGATTCCTTTCCCTTGCATATGCAGAAAAAACACCGGAATATCCAACAGGCGCCCATATTACACGGTGATTCCCGACGACGGCCTCTACCACATCGCCGCCGAAGTGTTTGCCGGCCTCGTTACCTTCCCACAAATTCAGGAAGTAAATAATATAAGCAATCCCAACTTGATTTTGGAGGGCCAGAAGCTGTGGATTCCGCTGCCTTGCAGCTGCGACGATGTCGACGGTCAGAAGGTAGTGCACTATGGATATGTGGTGCCGGCCGGGAGCTCCGTGGGGGGAATTGCCCAGCAGTTTAACACATCCCAGGACACACTTTTGAGGCTCAACAATTTGACTAGTCCCAAAGATCTCGATGCTGGTGCTGTTCTTGATGTTCCACTTAGAGGTATATTCTCTTTTATTTTTACCGTTTTCTTTTTCTGGTTTAGATGGATAATTAATTATATTAGACAGTCGCATAATTTGTTAAGAGTTACGAATAATCTTGCAATACCGTGAGACATATGGCACCGACAATTACAGGGAACATTTGACTGAATTCGTCACATGTACTTTATCCCCTATTAGTTTTGGTTTCCTAGTTTTGAAGCTGCAATCTTATCTTATTGAACTACAAAATAATTATTAGAAGATCGGAGAGAAGGTCCCTACCCATTAAATTGTGCAAACGGGTTGGCCTTTTACTTCTGTAGGACCTTGGTGCCTCTATAAAGAATATGGAAAAGCAAAAAAGAAAAAATATATATAAGTGCTGCAAACTTTTGAAAGTTTCAACTTTAGTGTACGTAGAAAATGAGAATTGTGAGGGCAGCTGGCTTTCAATTGACTAATAAGTTGGTGGCTGCTAAGTGCTAATATAGGGTGTGTTTGTCACCTATTATTTGGGGAGAATGTATTATGGAAAAGTGATTGATGTTGAAATTTGTGGTTAAAAAAAGAAGGAAAATGTTTTAATTTACGTGTAATATTATTTTAATAAAGAATGTTTGGTTAAAAATGAGTACTATAGGAAAAATAATGGGAAAGAATGGGAGAAAATGAATGACAAACAGGGGCTATAAGAGAACTGGAAAAAGGGCTATATTTCATTCATTCTAAGGTATACATTTATCCGCTGATACGATGCAAATGGCCATTAATTGTGGACCTTGAACAGTATATATAAATATGCTATACAAGAATTAGCCAGAAGATAATGTGGCATCATTTGGTTGACTTGGAAAAACTTGTGCCTTTTAACAGCGGCAACTCGCACTGTTTGTTTTTTAATCTTTGCTGATCATACAACTCTGGACTTTAGAGTCTAGTTTGATGATTCTACAACTAATTATCTTGTATTGGACTTCAAAATTACAAAGCTTTTGATGATGATTCAGAAACTTCTATTTGACCAGAAAGAGTGTATCAATACAATTATTCTCTGTCAGGAAAATGCTTATTTCTAAATACATTTTTTAATATTAAAGAGGCTGTAACAGTGTCCAGCACTAGATGTTGGCGCACCTGTTAAATCGTGTAAGAAGTTTAGCCTGGTGCTATGTAATTGATCGTCGTCAGACCCAATATAAGCTAGATGGTAATTCACTCTTTTAATTCCTGGAAACATCCATCTCACAGATGTCTTGAACACCTCTTCTTTGATTTTATACATTTCTTTTTGAATCCTGAAAACAGCCGTGCCATTGATGTCTCAAATGCACGTCTCTTCTTTGTTTTTGTTTTTAAACTTTCATTTTGATGACGTCAAGTTTCTTTTTCCAATGGCTTTGTCTTTTTCAACAGCTTGTTCTTCAGTAATAAGTAATAATTCACTGGACTACCCTCTACTTGTCCCCAATGGCACATATGTCTTCACTGCCAATAATTGCGTAAGGTGCAGTTGTGATGCTGCAAATAATTGGATGTAAGTGTATATGAGATAGAACTATTTCTCCTTCCAATCCCTTTGCAGCGGCATATCTAATGAACCTGATTTTTTTATTATTTTCTTCTTTCCTTTACTTCCGTCTCTTGGCTTATTCCTCAGGTTACAATGTGAATCATCCCTGATTAACTCGTCATGTTCTGCTGTCCAATGTGATGGTCCAGAAAATTTGTCTCTTGGAAACTCCTCATCCTCAGGTTGTAATCACACAACATGTACCTACGCTGGTTACAACCGCCAAGAAATTCTCACTGCTATTAATGTGCAGTCTACTTGCGCAGGTAGGTTTTAGTATTGTCACCGTTGGTTTTTTCTAAGAATATATTGTTTTGAAATTAATTTGATGCATCTCAAAACTTTAATATTGTATTTCCAAGTTGCAGTTACTAATCCAAAAATTGTAACGTTGGCTACAGCTTATAACAACTCATCTGCGATCAGCTTGCAAGGTTTAAGGTGGAACTTCCTTCGCATATTCATCCACATCTTGTTGATCTGCCTTCCTTTTCTCAAATGAGATTAGTCAGTATCTGTTA
>NC_036251.1:22680271-22682821 GCF_002742605.1 Olea europaea var. sylvestris
ATCTGCCATTTAATTGCATTAATTATATATAAAAGTATTTATGTCCAAAGTCGATTGGACCTAGGGCATAATACTTACACTTTGAACTTCACAGCAAAGATTGGCTGAACAGAAATAGATCTATGATAAGGCTCCTAGTTTGTACTTTCCCCAGTATTATTAGAAGTGCCGTTACAGATATGGAGTGCGTGTTAATGTGACATAATCACGTTTGAAATTAAACATAGTCCAATGGTCCATATGGCTCGAACCACTCTCGAAGGAGACCCTTTTTCCGTTTCGGATTCCATCCCATATCCTTGCACAATTGATCAATATACCATAATAGCAATGCACCTATGCATGATCTCTCGTAGTATTCACCCAAGGATTGCTTCATGCTGTCATTCCATTGGGATACATTTCTCTCCATTTCCTTTATGCTTGGTAGCTTGAATGTCCCAGAAAGAAGCTCAGCTAACCATCGACACCTCATCTCCGAGGTGAACAGGTCTACAATACTTACAGAGAAACCAATTAATGCCAATTGTGGAATCCGAGGATGAATACATTCCCTGATAATGTTTAGATCTTATTAGTATACTCGTAGATTGAAAGCATGCATAAATGTTTGTGTCAGGGGTACCTGTATAGTGGAAGTCTAGTTTCCCCAGTTACGCAATCCTGAAAAGTTGGGGATGCTAATGCGTTTTTGAGCTTGTCGACACCCCTAAACCCCGTAGCAAGTATCACCAGATCAGTCTTGAAAGGTTCGGCCTCACCATTGACCAAAATTCCTTCACTGCAAAAGGTGAAATTTTGCGCTTTCTTAAGTTTGATGCTTCCTTCCTCAACCCTGTCAACGAAGCCCTCTGGCACGGTCGCAATTGAACAAGAATTTAGTTCTTTCAAAAAATTGTGTTTTGGCACCATACCATGCCTTACCAGCCTTAGCTTTCTTTTTATGTGACTTTCAACAAATTTCGAAATTCCCCATCTCTGTCAAAGTAATCGCAAAATTTTACCTTATTAGAATTCTTCTAATTATTGATAACAGTGCTTGATTCTAAGTGTGTTTTGTTATAGAATGAATCTAATACAAGAATACTAATAGTAATAGACAGGTTTAGTTTCAAGTTTCAAGTTTCCCAACATTACCAAAGGCGAGAGAATTGTTGCCAGGAGGCTTAAAAGAAGCCCTTCATCAGGCTTATGAATCAAGAGCTCTGCGAACCGATTCAGATATAGAAAGCCAATAGGAACTCCCCACGGGACGTAATCAGGTAGATTCCAGTGCTCAGTCCTGTATAAAAGAGTACATGGGTGTTCGATGCCTGCAATGAAACAAATATAAGAAGAGAATTTTGAGCAGAAAAGCAAAGAGTGCAATTTGCACAATGTAATTATTATACCATTGGCTGTTGAGACTTCCATTGAAATGTCCATTCCAGATTTCTGGAATCCAACAACGGTAACTTGCTTTCCTTGGATAAATTTTTGGGCAGTTGCTTGGTCCATGTTAGAATAGTCCATCGAATGTATCACCTTTCCTGAAAAGGCTTCGGGGCCCTTATTTTCTGGAAAGTCTGGAAAATTTGGTACATCACTATACCTCCCCAAGCAGAGAATGACAAAATCCACTTGATGAGTCTGCATTTAATTATTATCAGCAAAGCACAGTGTAGTTTATCATTTTTAATCATTTACGAGTGTTCAAACAAGGTATATGTTAAGTCCTAATTGTAATTGGATTGATTCGTATCTAAAATCATAATTACTTGAGTTGTAATTTAAGTTAAAATAGTTTGGGTTGGTAAAGTTCTAAAAAAAGTCAAAGGCACGTTGAGTTGGCGCTTAAGCATCCACATAAGGAAAACTGGCGCTCACTTGGCGCGACCCCAGTGCTCGACTGGTGGAGTCACAGCTCGACGCTCACAAGACCAGCGCTCGAGCGATCATTCGAGCCAACCCAGAATCTTGATTCGGTTTTAATGCTGTTTTTCAGTTCTATTTCACCCCCTAAACAATACCCATTATAAATATACATCCATACTTCGTCACAAGATGTGTTGAATCATTATTTCATATTAAAGATCACATTTTTTAAAATCCAAAATACATTCCAAAGATCTCTAGATTCAACCATTTGATCAAATATTCATAATTCATTCCAAACATATTATATTGTTGGTTGAGCCTTATACTTAGTTAAGAGATTATCTTTGAAGATCAATTGCATATTTCAATATTTTCTTGCATTGACCAAAGATCAAAACACAAAAGATCTAAAGATTGAACATCAAAACTCTATCTTCATCTATAAGCCTTCAGAGTTTTGAATTTGGGAGAAGAAGCTCTTAGAGTTCCAGCACTGGAACAAGTTTGTTCTTGATGATTCATGTGGAGGGAAAAGTAGTTTAGAGTTGCTAGGAAGTGCGACAAAGGAGTTCCTCAATGATTTACAAGTTTGGTGACCAGAGTCCGTAAGGATTTAACAGTGTATGAACTAATTGTAAGTAAACTTTTTTAGTGAATTTTACTGTCGAATTTGTTCAAAGGATTTTGATCCTG
>NC_036251.1:22685003-22687575 GCF_002742605.1 Olea europaea var. sylvestris
TTTTTTTTTTTCCTGCAATATCGAGTTTTGACATTTGATTTCCTTGCAGGTTCAACAAGCATTCTCGGACTTGGAGAGGTGATTTACTGAAGAACTTGGATAATGCTGTTTTTGACACAATTTCTTGATTGTTTTTCACTGTCTATAATTTCTCATGAAAATTTCACATTTCTGAAATGCACTGCAAATTAAATAAGATGTAGCTATCTTCTTAAATTAAAACATTTTGAAATAAGTGGAGTTTGTAGTGCATGCTTCATTGTGCTGAGAATGTGCTGGAACCATTTCATCCATTCTTTTTATATTTGTTTTCCACCTCGTGTTGGTTGTTGCTTAAGCATTACCCCTGATAGAAAAAATGCGTTTCCCTTGAGAAAACTTTGATTTTCATTGACCCATATGTTGTTAGCAATCGGCATCCCCATGAATCAGTCATCTTCCCATCCTAATCGCTGCACCGTATATTCAGTTAAACTCATTCTTACATTGCACGGGGAATATTTTTTCCAATTTGAGAGGCTTTGCAATTAAAGAATTGAATGCGCCTCAATGCCATATGTTAATCTTTTGAAGTTATTGAACTTAATATCTGGTCGTCACATCTTATCGGTGTTACATTGTTGATTACAAATATTTGTGGTTGTAACTAGTAGAGAGGACTGTAATTGTATTTGTTATTTTGTATACTGCCGCAGGGGACGTGGATTTCTTGTTCCTGATGAAGTTTACAAGGTACATAAACTGCATGGGCAGACTGTTCATTTTTTCATATTTATCAACTTTTGGGACCATAATTAGCTATGACGTTGAAATTGTGGCAGTTGTAAGACCCTTTCTTTACCAGGACTTTGGCAACACTTCCTATTTCTTTATCTATATTACTTTTCATCCTTTAATTATTTTTCAATTTTATACAATGACTATAGGCGCTGGTGAAACTTGAATTCTCTCTTGACTCTCCAGCTTTTTATACTGTTTGTGAGGTAAATAAAATAAGATGATCTTTCTTACGGTTAGAGATAGGCCATATACAACATAATTTTATAATGCACGATCCAAATTAGTAGTGTTTATTTTGATTATCATGCAGAGTTTTGATCAAACGAGATGTGGAAAGCTCAGACTTGACGATTTTATATCTCTTTGTATATTTGTACAATCATCAAGGTCAGTAAATCTATGAACCTTCAGAAGTGCCATCTCTCTTGCTGCATTTCTCAGTTGGGATGTATGATGCATTAAGGCTGATAGAATGAAATTTTCTTTACATGATGGTCTTAAAACAATTTGATAACTTACTCGATAGATCATTGTCTTCTTGGTTGCATCTACTAGCTACACGCACTTGCTAACACAACAACAACGTACCCAGTTTCTGTGAAGTTCTTTGTATCTTGTGTTCAATATGAGAACCTCATGAAGAGTAGTTTAGAATGTTTTATTGAATTGAATAATATATAAGTATCTTTGGTTGTCATTATTTCTCAAAATGCTACTTGACAGATGATCTGACCTGATTGATTTTTTCTATTATCTTTGGTCACTATATGATAGAAGCATCCAAATTGGGGTCAATACTGGCAAAAACATCTCTGAACAAGGTTCTAGCACCATGCCGTATGTGTCGACACATGAATCTTATTGTCACTATTTCTTCAGTGGTTTATTCACTTTAATCATAGCTTCTATATAATATTGGCTTGGGATACATTCACTTTGTGATGAAGGTGCAACCAGGTTATATTTTGCTGCTACTTCTTCCCTGATGGATTGTTTAGTTTTATTTTATCTCTTGTAGGAATCTGTTCAATTCATTTGATACAAGCAAGCAAGGCAGGGTGACTCTTGATCTCAATCAATTTATTTACTGTAGTAAGTACTTAAACCTTGGTATCTTCTTATATTTGCGTCTGCCATCCATTGTTTTGCCCAAGTTAAATAAAATGCACGATAATTATTCTACCATTACCTGATTTTAGATGCCACATGTATCAGGGGATAAGTTGATTATAAAGTGGATTGTCTTCTCATGGATGCGAAAAGAATACTGATCTGTGCTGAAAAGCTTATTTCTCTTAGTTTTGCTTTTTGAATTCAATCTTTGTCAGATATAAAGGAGAGGCTCATATCTGAATAAAGGTCCTGCAACATATAGTTTAGTTTGCCTGCGAGCAATCACCTGAGCTTATTTTCTGCGAATGATTCAATGCTGCAAATTTGTTGTTCATTTTCAGTTTTATTGGATTGATCAAATGTATCAGCTATTGTATCTAATATTTTACTGATCTTTTTTTTCTTTGCTCATTGTCCAGCTGCCAATTGCAGAATATGAACCAACCTCTCCACTGATGCGAGCATTGAGTGACGAACATTGGAAACTTTACTTGTGAGCAGGTGCCTGTTGCAGAGCCGCCCAAGTAGTTAATTTTTATGTTAATGTTAGTAGGTACATTATGCTGTATAATTCCTGTATTGAACTTTTCCATTCAACTATAAATTTAACTGAGAACTCGTGTCTGGTGTAGAATTCCGACTTGTGAAATTTATGCATATTTATTAAGGAAAATTGCAG
>NC_036251.1:22688468-22697408 GCF_002742605.1 Olea europaea var. sylvestris
ACGGTTTTGGTAGTCAAACTAACGGAAACTATCAGTCTGGACTTAACCTGCAAATTTTTTAAAGGTTTGGTACTCACGATGGGACAAATGAAAAGTTTGGACAAAGTTTGCTAATAAACGAAAGGTTTGGTATCTTGGCTGCAAATTTTCCTATTTATTATTACTGCTGAAACTGGAATACAAACTCAAAGGAGGAACATTTGGCCTGATCTCCAAAGATGACAAGGTACAATTTAACCAGTCAAAACGATCGGGGAGCCAACTAAAAAACCAAAGTAGCGTAGTCTTTTAAAGGGCTAGGAGCAAGGTACCACACCTTTCATTTATTAACAGACTTTGCTTAAACCTTTCATTTATGTTATCGTGAGTTCCAAACCTTTAAAAAATTTGCTGCTCAAGTCCAGATTGACGGTTTCTGTTAGCTTGACTACCAAAACTATCAGTCAACTCCCAAAATATAAAAACTTTATTATTTTTCTTAAATAAGACGGTGGTATTTTGGATAAAACATATTTTTCCTATTAAATCAAATAAATAAATAAATAAAAATAAAACCACAGTGCTTACCCTTCTTCACAATCACAAACCCTTCTCAGTTTCTCAACCGCCACCTCTCAAACTCTATTGCTCAACCACCACCAATCCATTAAAAAAGCCCAAAAGGCAAAATCTTGGAAAGGAAAATTGAATAGAGGTAAATTGGAAAGGAAAATTGAATAGAGGCAAAAAAGTTGAGTGACCCGGATAAGATACGATCATTCTATCCAAACAGATTTTTAACTCAACCATGGTAAGGTTCGATACGTTCGTACGTGTATGACATGATATAGTAGCATAGTTATTAAACCCGGACCGGACCATTCGGTTCGGTCCGGAAACCGGTGAACTGGACCCAGGTCCAGTCCGAGTTAGACATATTTATTCATGTATGGCTGACCCGCGTCAAACCCGTGGAACCGGCGATTTTTTAAGTAACCCGCTAGCCCGTTTATTGATTGAACCGTCCGAGTCGTGGCAGCCCTTTATAAAATTCATTCTCCTCCTGTTTCTCTTGTTAGGGCTTCTTCAAACTTTCAAACATACAAAATCTCTACTGGGTCTCTCAATTTCTTTGCAATTCAACCACTACCGAAATCCAAATCTCCAATTTCAAGTTTCAATAGATGGAAGAAGAACCGGTAACTGAGGTAAGTCCTTTTTTTTGGCCCGTTTTGAACCTGTTCTTCGGCTGATGAAAATCTGAAATTACCCCTTTCACTTTACTTATTTTGGTTGAAGTGGTCCCTTTTGTTTACGTGATAGACTTCAATTTTTGGGTATCTCACCTATGCTGATTTTTCAAATGAAAGTCACTTTTGTTTTGGGTATTTCACATATTCTGGCGTAACCACAAGCTGGCCTACACATAAAAAATTGATTTTTTACAAAAAATAAATAAATAAATAATACCTTAAAAAAAACTCTAGGGCCTGAGGGAGGGGCTACAACCCAGCCCCCTCCCCCCCCACCCCAAATCCGTCTCTGATAAAAAAGCATCACAGATCCTAAAATTTCGAGGTTGTAAATTGATGGAATCCTTAATACAAATGAGCTTCAACAATCATTTTGTAGATGTCACAAACTAATTGAATTGGCTAAAATAATATGCATGAGTGTACTTGAGAGTTCAAGTTGAAGCCAAAAGAATTCATATTTGTCCAAAATAATCGATACACATAAGATATACGAAAAAAGAATCACCGAAACATATATAATATCTTTTGGCACTATATAACACATTCATGAGTAGTAAGCCCTTACTTTTAAGTGTTCATGAGCTGCTTTGACAGTTTACCATCTTTTTTCTTCTTCCAGTGATGGCCATTTTTTTGAAAATTTCATAGCTTCTTATAGTCAAACATTATTGTCTTCTTTATTATTGTTGTTGTTGTTGTTGGTGTTAAGAGAAGCCTGTTATGAATGAATGGTTGATTTAAGTGGCTAATGGTTGAGAGTACAATTCCCATAGCCAATATGCCTATGAAATTAAAGTTCGGCATGACACGAAAATTGCCGTAAAAGTTAGTTGGAGTATGCTTTTTTTTTTTTTTTTTTTTGCATCCAAATTATTACCCTTATTGCAAAGTTGATTAGCATTGACTTTGAATAGGGATTTTCAGAGAATGTGCCTCACCTCCAGGTGTATTATTGGGGTCTAGCTGTTAATAGTCTGAATTGTTTGGTAAAGCAGAGTTTGGGTCACATACTTTCTCTTGCTATAATGATATGATGAATTGACTTATTTTTTGTTGTAGTGTGATAGCTGTAGCATTCTTTTACTCCCTCGGTCCCACAAAGAAAAGTTTGGTTTCTTTTTTCATATGTCCCAAATTATAGGCTACTTTCGAGTATTGTTTATTTAAACTATTATTTAATGTAGAGGTATATTAGAAAAAATGTAAGTAAAAATTTATATTTCCAACTATATAATTATATTTTCTTAATCCGTGTAAAAATGAAAGCAAGCTCATCTTTATGGGATGGAGGAAGTAGTAAAGATTGGGAAATGTTACTAAAATAATTTGCACCCAAGTTTACTTTATTAAATAATATCATAAATTTAATTCTTTTTCCTTGATATCTTTTGTTCCTCCTTTTTTACTTTATGGTAATACGGATTTGCCAATGGTGTGTAGAATTTTGTTTTCTATTCAGCATTAATTCCAATATTTTATGGTGATTTCCAGCAAACAAGTCCGTTCTCAGTTCAAGGGGTTTGGAGAGTATGTTACCCGATTTCCTAGGTAAATGATTTCGTAGTTAGTTAGTTAGTTAGTTATATTTTTAGGGAGATTCGATAGGTTGTTATTCCCTAATTAATGTATGAATTTCTCATATATAGAAGGTGTTGTACACAAATTATTTTTGAGTGTGGAATAATAGTTCTTTCCCTAAACATGAACACTGAACACTGAAAATACAAGAATAAACATAATATTTGATCAATTTCTAATGGGTTCTTGAGATAATGAAACGTGGAATCGACATCCCTTAGTTCGCCAATCTCCTATTTTGCCACAATTTCTCAATCTTTTCAACACCTAAAGTAAATCAAACAGCCAAAAGAAACTCCTATTCACAGTAAATTCGAGAGAACTGTTAAAAAATACAGAAGAAGAGTAAAATCGAGCTACGATTCGTATTTTAGAGGATGACCTTTAGAATTCTTCTCCATAAAGGAAATACAATGACAAAGTTAGGGTTGAGGAAGCAAAACGTACTGACAACTTCTTGGAAAAACTGGTTCTGTAACCCCAAGTTCTTACATTTTTCTTCTTGTTTATTGCTAACCTAAGGTAAATGGCAGAAACCAAAGTAAAGAAGCGTATATGAGAAGATAACTTCGGGCAATTGAAATATCACTCTACTAGAGTACCAGTCAACAATTGTGGCATAAGTTAAATATCTATATTACCCTTTTTTTGTCGTTGCCTGGGACCTCAATTTGTGAATTACTAATACAATAGGATAGAAGGGTAATAAAATAGGATTGAAGGATAAAATGAAAAAATGAAAATACTTTACAAATGAATAGTAAATAAATGGCATATTCATTCTTAGAGAAGAAGAAAAAAATAAAAATGCGAGATGATCTCTCTGTGCTATGCAGAGAGATGCCCAGCATCTCTCCGCGTTGGACAATATATATTATAGTTGGCGTTTGTGTTTCTATTTTTTGTAAAAATGATAATGAAATATATAGTCGTTATGGGCTCCACATAAGAGATAGAAATTCAAATTTGATGACTTAATGTGATGGATAACGGTCATATTTTTCATTTTAATGCGAAAAGAACGGGAAACAAACAAGGGCTATATTTTTTTTTTTTAAATGTTGCGATGGTAGTTTATATATATTAAAATTTTTTTATGCCATATATAAATTTTTTTAGATGTTGCTTAAAGGAATGGTAAAAAGTAGGAAAAATAGTATAATAATTTATAACACATATAAATTATAAAGTGACAATAATTTTACTAGGAATTTTTATGTCCAAAAAGAAAAATAATTGACGTCATATACATAAATTTTTTTTAAAGAAAATGATGTAAATTATATTGAAAAAATTTTCGCGAAAAAATAATAAACGTTAATAAAATAATTGATTTTTTAAAGAAAAAACGAGTTATACGTATTTTTTAACACACACGTTTGATGTACATTTAACTATTTTCGATACTCATTTAGATCATTTGATGTGTCTATAATATAGTTTTCGAAATGAGCTTCCAAAGAATAAAGAAGATTTATGGTAGATTTTTTTATTAAAAAAACTAAATAAATCACTCAGTCAAAAAAAGGAAAAAAATTGACACAGAAAATATATCAATCACCCAATAAAAAAAAATTGACACAGAGCATCATTATTTAAAAAAAAAAAAAAAAAAAAAAAATTGTTGCACATGCTCCATGACAAGGAGCAACTCTATGCATCATGGAGCATTTGCTCCGTGATGCACGAAGTAATTGTGCTCTTGGGTCCCAGGAGCATTGTACCGTAATAATTTTTTTCCTTTATTTTCTCGGTGATTGATATTTTTTTTTTATACAAATATATTTTCCCCTTATAACGTGACATAGAGTATGTTGAATCATGTATGTTTTTTATTTCCTAAAAGTAGTTGCGATAAATTAAAGTAAAACTTAACACAATGTTGAAAATATTTAATACTCAGTCGAAAAGATGTCGATTAATTTATTTGACGATATTGAATATTTTAAATGTATATAAATTTAGGAGGATCAAATTCAAATATATCAAGATTAGGTGATTAAATAAAAATCTCAATCCCATTTAAGTGATAAAATATTATACTATGATTTAGCTTGTGTTTGGCTCCGTTAATTTTTTTTTTTCATTTTTCTCTCTTTTATTTTCAATCGCAGAATCTTCCATAAAATAATATTACACGTAAATAAAAAAAATCATTAAATCGATTGGATATTGAACAATAAAAAAATTCGATTCATTACACAAGTTAATTATATTGAATATAGTTATTATCAAATACGTCATTTATATGTAAAATAATCATTCGAACTAAAATAATATTTGATATATAAATTATGAGCTCCAATAGTTTGGGCTTTTAATCCATGCATCAAGGGAACATTTATCGTATCCTTGGAAAATACATTTCAATTATAGTAATATAAAATTGAGGACAACGAATTTTTCATCTTGATTATTTTAACATCTGAAAAAACTGTATATATAAAAGAATTCAATCACTTTTTGGAATTTTTTTCTTATTGTTACTTTTTCCTCTTGATCAATTAATTTTTTAAATAATCTAATAAAATTTTTGACGTCATTTAGAAAATTTCTTAATAAACTTTTTAATTTTTTTTAATATCAAAAGAAACTTCATTTAAAAAATTAAGAATTTCAATAACAAGCTAATTTTAAAAATTCATCGACGATTGTACGATAGTAGAATGCATAAATCTTCTATATTCTCTCGAAACACATTTCCAGAATTATATCATAGACATATCTAATGATCTAAATAAATATCGAAAATAGTTAAATGTATATCAAACTTGTATGTTAAAAAATCCGTATAACTCGTCTTTTTTCTTAAAAAAAATCAATTATTTTATTAATGTTTACTATTTTTTTACGACAATTTTCTCAATATAATTTACACCATTTTCTTTAAAAAAATATTATGTATTATGACGTCAATTATATATATATTTCTTTTAAGACGTAAAAATTAAAATCAGACAAAACAGCATAACCACGCACGTGTAAGAAGACCATGAGTAGTGATTTCAGGACTGAAGTGGAATATTATGGGATATTCAAGGGTAAAATAGGTAAACACAAAATATGTCTTGAATAAATAGTGCTCGTCACATTCACTCTTTTATTATAGTAGGGACATACGTACATAAAAATACACAAATTTTAGCACTTTGTCGATTGTAATTGTTAGGTGATTCTTTAGAAACAAAAAATGGTAATGAAAGTTATAACAATATTTTTAAATTAAAAGGTTAAAAGACATATTTTTTATTCTATTACTTTTATAATGTGACGGTGGTACTAATTAGCATGCAACACGATGATTACGTAAAAGATCTATTGTGGATGAATATCAATTTGATATTTTTATCATTTTGAATGATAGCAAATTAAATTATAGTAATCTAACAAAAGATTACTAACCGTATTTAAAAAATTTGAAAAATGATTGTTGTACATCACCATTTATATAATCTTCTACAAATTGATGAGGTGTCAAAAAGAAAATGAACTTTTTTTTTTCGTTTTTTCTTATTGGATGACATTTTGATTCATCAAACATTATACATTATACAATTATGATCCTCTTAATTAATCAGAAACATTATACATTTAAGCTGTCATCTCTCTTTCAATTAAATTAAAAAGTTATCTATTAAACATAGATGCACATCAATTAATTGATTGATAAGTTGACGGGACCATATATGTGTAGGTGTCAGCCACAAATATAAAAAATCACAAAACACTCATTTTTCTTTTACTCCATCTATCATAATTCATGAAAGTCTGACTCAAGAATTCCACTAATTAAGTTAAATCCTCCTTAATCAATTAAAATTATATATAACTAGAAAATTTAGAGTAATGATAGTTGTGTGAGTTGCAACCTACGTTTCAACTAATGATATTATTATCATTCAAATTGAGAAACTCTGCAACAAAATTATTGACCAGAGCTTATATCAGATTGTCAATTTTTTTTAACTATAAAAGAGATATGATCCATGTACTTTAGGGTTGACTATGTAACTAATAGAATATGAAATTATTACATTGTCACCGCCAAGATTGAAGTCCCTCGTCAATCATGTAATTTTGCATTATCGTCTCATAATCGTATGACTTTCTTTCTTGAGCAAGGTAAGAGGTACGAAGAAGTCCTCTTCGTTTGATAATCCTCATCAAACCATATAATAATAATATTATTATATGTTCCCTTCTGGAATAGATTTATATACGTTCCAAATTTTTTTCTTGTATTTCTGCTTGCAGTTATTAACAGTGCTTGTGCCACTCGCACTGACTGAGATTTGGTTTCTCCTCTTGTTTTTCAAATTTGGCGATGCTTCTATGTTTTGGCTTGTGACTTTTTCGGATTTTTGATGGTCTAGGAATGGAGACTAGATCATGGAAGATGGTTCCATCACACCTAATTCAGTGCTGGAAATTCTACCAGATAGCAGTATTGATTTCAATTTTAAGGATGAATTCCTTCCTGTATGATGGATTCTGGTTAGAGACTACCAACACATCCAACTTTTGGCAACCATGTCAATCCACTATATACAATTTTCCTGCTCCAGAGACTAAAGCAGACAGTGTTAGACCAATTAATGTGGCCCTACGTAATATTATTAATGAATTAATTAATTTGGTCTATATGCTAAAATTTGATTGGCCCATTGAGAAGTGGCAGTATTATAACTGTTCATTTTGATAGAAAGTGGGTAATTTTTTAAACAAAAAAGAAACTGCTTCTCTCTTCCTTTTAACGTGAATGAAAAACCATCAATTAATTCAATTCAATAACAGTAAGGAAAAGAAAGAGAACGGTTTCTTTAATCTCACTAGTTTCTCTTTTGCAAATTTAAAACATTTCAATATATTTGAAAATCATGGAATTCTAAGATCTTGGCATTAGGGTTTAATTGCTTACATGTGGTATCAGAGCCCAAGTTATGGAATTTATGATTTTCCTTTAAAGATTATTGTTTTTTCATTTATCGATCCTTAATTTTGTTACCGACTTATGAATAAACGTGTAAAATTGGTTTTGATCGCTGTTAAAATGAAACGCATCTTCGATTTTCTCGTCTGCACCGAAAATAATTGATGAAAAGTGCAATCCATGTTTCATCGGAAAAGTACAAAATTACATGATTGACGGTTAAATTAGTGGTTGGAACTGCCTGTAGAGAGTATATCATTATGCCATAAAAAAAAAAAAAGTTGAACCCCAACCCTAAGGGCCCCCACCGACCCTGCCCTGGGCCATCGTGGAGGAGGTAAATCGCAGGATGTGCCTCCCAGGAGCCAGGGTGGAGAGCATATGGATAGGCCAAGGCTGTTAACCCATATGGTAACTCCCGCTTGCAACAAAGTCAATTCCACCTTGCGGGGAATCGAACTCTGCACACTGTCGCGCTGAGCCCTATCCGCCCTCCCCTTTGCCTCTGGGAGATATGCCCTGGGGGCTCATTATGCCATATATGTTATACTGTGATTGGTTGAAGAAAAGGTTGGTTTCTTGGGTGTCAAAATCACAAAATGAATCCTGCCGTCCACTATATGTATAATTTGGGTGAAATGCTTTTGTCTTTTAGTTTTCCAGTGACTTTACCTTGTGGGGACTATAATCATTTACAAAATATGATTATTATATGCAATAACTTGTAAACCTGACACGTGGAAATTAATTAATTGTTGGACCTTGACTTAGTGTTTGTCACAATAAAGATTCCGTTTTCTGATTTTGGTATTAATGTACTGCAGTCATTAAACTTAGAATAATGTTATTTACAGTCGCTCACTACAACAGTCGCTCTACGTGGCATACACACGGTAGGTGGTTATTTGATGCATTAATGAATAAAAAAATTACCACATTAATGTATCAAATAATCATCTGTCATGTGCATGCCACGTAGGACGACTGTCGCAGTAAGCGACTACGAATAGCATTACTCTTAAAGTTATTTTTTGATTGAGGAATTCAAGCTTTGACCCAATTACCAAAACTAATAATTATGTGTTTAAGGTTATTAAGTGAGGCTTGGTGAATTTTCGCAATAGAGGCGCGAGAGCACACACGCACACGTACACGCGCGCGCGCATATATATATATATATATATATATATATATATA
>NC_036251.1:22697813-22699794 GCF_002742605.1 Olea europaea var. sylvestris
TTGGAAAGGAAAATTGAATAGAGGCAAATTTGGTTTGGGGGTTGGATTCAATTGAAACAACCCTTGATTTGTTAAAGTTGAATGGGAGTGGCGGGTGTTTCTGGAATAGTAACCCAGTGGAGTTAAGGTTGTTGAAATTGCAGCCAAATTTAAAGTCTGATGCTTGCGATAGTAATGATAATGTTAATGAAACTGTTGATAGGGTAATTGGGATTGAAGAGGAAGAAAGAGTTGACGAGGAAGGGATTTTGGAGGAGGTAGGCTCTCCATTTGACATATTGGTCAACCTGTGAACAAATGAAGATAAGCTCGAGTGTGACTATGATGGTTGAGAATTTGGGGTTTAATGAGAGGTTACAGAGATATCATTATTGAGCTTTAATGGTGATGTCGGTGTTGGGTGGGTAGTGGTGGTTGTGGCAGTTGGGTAGAGTGGGTAATGGTGGTTGTCGAGGGTTGCAGAGATACCATTATTGACCTTTAAAATTTTTTATTTAATAGGAAAATTGTGTTTTATCAAAAATGCCCGTCTTATTTGGGGAAAATATTAAAGTTTTATATTTTGGGAGTCAATTGACGGTTTTGGTAGTCAAACTAACGGAAACTATCAGTCTGGACTTAACCTGCAAATTTTTTAAAGGTTTGGTACTCACGATGGGGCAAATGAAAAGTTTGGACAAAGTTTGCTAATAAACGAAAGGTTTGGTATCTTGGCTGCAAATTTTCCTATTTATTATTACTGCTGAAACTGGAATACAAACTCAAAGGAGGAACATTTGGCCTGATCTCCAAAAATGACAAGGTACAATTTAACCAGTCAAAACGATCGGGGAGCCAACTAAAAAACCAAAGTAGCGTAGTCTTTTAAAGGGCTAGGAGTATGTCTCACATGGTGTTTATAAACATTAGTCTTGTGGGTAAATGGATGGTGGAGAAGTGAGAATCTACTAAATGAAAGTAGTTCCAAATGTTAAGGTGGAATAGAACTTACATGTGAGGTGAGGTTTTGATGGGTTTTTAGGGATTTAATTCTCCAAATGTTGATTTTAAACAGTAGTATTCTATTTTATTTTGCAGGATTTTCATTCGCCTTGTAATGAAGTTTTAATATGGTGACTAGTGTGGTAAGAAACTAAAAATTGAGTGCTAGTTTCGTCTGAAAAGTTGAGTGACCCGGATAAGATACGATCATTCTATCCAAACAGATTTTTAACTCAACCATGGTAAGGTTCGATACATTCGTACGTGTATGACATGATATAGTAGCATAGTTATTAAACCCGGACCGGACCATTCGGTTCGGTCCGGAAACCGGTGAACTGGACCCAGGTCCAGTCCGAGTTAGACATATTTATTCATGTATGGCTGACCCGCGTCAAACCCGTGGAACCGGCGATTTTTTAAGTAACCCGCTAGCCCGTTTATTGATTGAACCGTCCGGGTCGTGGCAGCCCTTTATAAAATTCATTCTCCTCCTGTTTCTCTTGTTAGGGCTTCTTCAAACTTTCAAACATACAAAATCTCTACTGGGTCTCTCAATTTCTTTGCAATTCAACCACTCCCGAAATCCAAATCTCCAATTTCAAGTTTCAATAGATGGAAGAAGAACCGGCAACTGAGGTAAGTCCTTTTTTTTGGCCTGTTTTGAACCTGTTCTTCGGCTGATGAAAATCTGAAATTACCCCTTTCACTTTACTTATTTTGGTTGAAGTGGTCCCTTTTGTTTACGTGATAGACTTCAATTTTTGGGTATCTCACCTATGCTGATTTTTCAAATGAAAGTCAATTTTGTTTTGGGTATTTCACATATTCTGGCGTAACCACAAGCTGGCCTACACATAAAAAATTGATTTTTTACAAAAAATAAATAAATAAATAATACCTTAAAAAAAACTCTAGGGCCTGAGGGGGGGGCTACAACCCAGCCCCCCCCCCCCCCCCCCCCCCCCCCCCCCCCCCCCAAAAAAACAACACAAAACAC
>NC_036251.1:22705898-22760319 GCF_002742605.1 Olea europaea var. sylvestris
ACCAATTAATGTGGCCCTACGTAATATTATTAATGAATTAATTAATTTGGTCTATATGAGAAGTGGCAATTTTATAACTGTCCACTTTGATGAAAAGTAGGTAGTTTTTAACTAAAAAAGAAGCTGTCTCTCTCTGCCTTTTAACTTGAATGAAAACCCATCAATTTGAATTTAATAATAGTAAGGAAAAGAGAGAGAACGGTTTCTTTAATCTCACTAGTTTCTATTTTGCAGATTTAGAACATCTCAATTATCTTCATTGATCAAGGTATGTTACTTGATTAAATTACTCCTATGTGAAAATCATGGAATTCTAAGATCTTGGGGCATTGGGGTTTAATTGCTTACATGTGGTATCAGAGCCCAGGTTATGGAATTTATGATTTTCCTTTAAAGATTATTGTTTTTTCATTTATCGATCCTTAATTTTGTTATCGATTTATGAATCAACATGCAAAATTAAAAATAAAAGGTTCCACTACTTATTGTGATTTTCGATTTTGATTGCTGTTAAAATGAAATGCATCCTTGATTTTCTCGTCTGCACCGAAAATAATTGATGAAAAGTGCAGTCCATGTTTCATCAGAAAAGTACGAAATTACCTGCATTTATTATTGTTATCATGCGTCATGTAAATTGACGGTTAAATTAATGGTTGGAACTACCTGTTGAGAGTATATCATTCTGCCATATATGTTATACTGTGATTGGTTGAAGAAAAGGTTGGTTTCTTGGGTTTCACAATCACAAAGTGGATCCTGCCGTCCACTGTACGTACAATTTGGGTGAAGTGCTTTTGTCTTTCAGTTTCCGAGTGACTCTACTTTATGGGGACTATAATCATTTACAATATATGATTATTATATGCACAGTAACTTGTAAACCTGACACGTGGAAATTAATTAATTGTTGGAAGGACCTTGACTTAGTGTTTGTCACAGTAAAGATTCCATTTTTTGACTTTCGTATAAATGTATTGTGGTCATTAAAATTATTTTTTGATTAAGAAATTCAAGTTTTGACCCAATTACCAAAACTAATAATTATGTGTTTAAGGTTATTAAGTGAGGCTTGGTGAATTTTCGCAAAAGATGCTATTCTGTGCACACACATATATATTCTGCCTTTGCGAAATTCTAATGTTCAAGTGATGGGTTTATTATATATTTCTTGTCACTAAACAAGTGCATTTAAATATGTAATTGATGTTCGATTTATGTTGTTTGTTAGTCACCAAAGTTGCCAAACATTATGGTATGCGAACACTAAATTACATAATGTATTTGTCAATTACCCTTGATAGTTTGATGCTTAAAAATGAAGATGACATTATGATTATTATTGTCAAGAGTGTATTGATGTTCATAGTTTATAAAATTATTATGGATCGCCCAAAGGTAGATCAGTCAATTTTATTAATCTTGAACATGATGTGGTTAATTGATATGCTTAAATAGATGTGTTTTGTATATCCAAAGATGACTGACGTGTCTGATTAGAGTATGTTTAATTACCAATTAAGTGAAATTAAATTAGCGTCATTATGTTTGTTATGATTGGTATAACGTAGTATGTCCCAAAGAAGAATTACGGTATACATTTAATATTATATGAATCTGAACTAAGTGTTTAAGTTAAAACTTAAAACATTAATGTTAGAGCATTTTATATTTTGCAGTATCTGTTCCCGTTTCTCTGCATTCGCATGCTTCATCTATGCCACTGTTCAATGGGCTCAATTTCTCTTACTGGTATGAACAAGTCCAGTTCAACTTAGGTGTTTTGGACTTGGACTTGGCACTTCAAGTTGAGAAACCTGTTGATCTTACTGATGAGAGCAGTGCTGATGAAAGATCTTTCCATAAGGCTTGGGAAATGTCAAACAGATTAAGTCTTATGTTTATGCGGATGACCTTGGCAAAGAATATCAAGTCTACTATCCCTAAAACTGATATTCTAAAGGAATATATAAAGTTTGTAGAAGAACTTTCTCAAACAGCTAACAAGTCACTTGTTGGCACATTGATGGGTACCTTAACCACCATAAAATTTGATGATTCTCGTACTATTCATGAGCTTGTTAATGAAATGAGCAACATTGTAGCGAGACTTAAGACTCTTGGGATAACTGTGGATGAGAACTTCCTAGTACAGTATATCATCAACTCCTTGCCTCCTGAGTATGGTCCAATTCCATATGAACTATAACACCTTAAAGGATAAATAAAATGTGAATGAATTGCATGGTATGCTTGTGCAAGAGGAGACGAGGCTTAAGAATCAAGGAACTCATTCTATTCATCTTGTAAATCATCGAGGAGTTGGAAAGAAATATTAAAAAAAAAAGGTCTAGAAAGGGCATTAAGCAAGGAAAATAAAGATAAATGAGTCTTCTGCCCAAATCCACAATAAGGAACACAAGAAAGATGCGTGTCCTTTATGTCGCAAACTTGGGCACCATAAAAAGGACTGCCTGAAACGTAAGGCATGGTTCGAAAGTAAAGGTAAGATTATTTCTTATGTATGTTTCGAATCTGATTTGGCAGAACTTCCTTATAATACTTGGTGGATTGATTCCGGATGTACCACTCATGTTACTAATACGATGCAGTGATTCCTTTCAACCAAGACCATAAACCCAAATGAAAAGTTTGTTTTCATGGGAAATCGAGTCAAAGCTCCAGTTGAAACCATTGGAAACTATCGTTTGATTTTAGATACTGGACATCATTTAGATTTATTTTAGACTCTTTATGTACCTTCCATTTCTCGTAATTTAGTTTCCTTATCGAAACTCGATTCTACTGGATATTTCTTTGATGGTGGAAATGGGTGTTTGAATTTGTTTAAGCAAAATCATCGTATTGGTTCCGCTATTCTTTGTGATGGCTTATATAAATTAAAGCTTAATAATCTTTTTGCTGAGACTCTTTTAACCTTGCATCATAATATTGGTGCTAAACGTGGTACACTGAATGAAAGATCTGGTAACTTGTGGCATAAACGTTTAGGTCACATATCCAAGAAAAGGATGGAAAGATTAGTAAAGAATGAAATCCTTCTTGACTTAGATTTTAGTGATCTTGGAACTTGTGTGGATTGTATTAAGGGTAAACAAACCAAACACACAATGAAATGAGCCACAAGAAGCATACAACTTCTTGGGATAATACACACCGATATATGTGAGCCTTTTGATGTTCCATCCTTTGATGGAGAAAAATATTTTATCATTTTTATCAATGATTTTTCACGTTATTTTTATGTCTATCCGCTACATGAAAAGTCTCAAGCTGTAAATGCTTTAGAGATCTTTGTCAATGAAGTTGAACGGCAATTAGATAGAAAGGTGAAAATTATAAGATCTGATAGAGGTGATGAATATTATGGAAAATGTGATGAAATTGGACAACACCCTGGTCCATTTGCTAAATTTCTTGAAAGAAATAGCATATACTCTCAATATACTATGTCAGGCACACCACAACAAAATGGTGTGACTGAAAGACGTAATCGTACTCTAATAGAAATGGTTAGGTGTATGTTAAGCAATTCTTCTTTACCCATATCCTTGTGGATGTTTGCATTAAAAACTGCTATGCATCTGCAAGGTAGGGTTCCTAGTAAGGCAGTTCCAAAGACTCTTTTTGAACTATGGATAGGAAGGAAATCCAGTTTAAGGCACCTGCATGTTTGAGGAAAAGAAATTGGACTCAAGAACAATCAGTGGATTTTTTATTGCTTATCCAGAAAAATCAAAAGAGTATAAATTTTATTGTCCTAACCATAGTACTAGAATTGTTGAAACTGAAAATGCTAGGTTCATTGAGAATGGTGAAGTTAGTAAGAGTTTAGGACCATGAAATGTGGAAATACAAGAAATTAGAGTTCAAGTTTCTCTACCCTCAACTCCTTCTAACATTGTTGTTCCTCAAATTGTTGAACGGCATGACAATTTAACCAAACATCAAATAAATGATCAAACACCTCATAATGAAGTTGCCACTGATGAACCTACATTAAATGAACCACAAGAAATAGCATTAAGTAGGTCACAAAGACAACATAGACCTACTATTTCTGATGATTATATGATTTACCTGCAAGAGTTTGAATTTGACTTGGGAATTGTTGATGATGATCCAGTTTCATTTTCACAAGCCATTGAGAGCGCCATTTCTGATAAGTGGTTAGATGTTATGAAAGATAACTTGAAATCTATGGAGCATAATGAAGTTTGGAATCTCTTCGAATTACCAGAATCACATAAAAAAGTTGGGTGTAAATGGGTCTTTAAGACCAAGCGCGACTCTAATGGTAATATCGAATGATTTAAAGCTAAACTTGTTGCCAAAGGTTTTACTCAGAAAAGTGGCATTGATTATAAAGAGACATTTGCGCCAATCTCTAAGAAAGACTCACTCGGACTAATAATGGCTTTAGTAGCTCATTATGACTTAGAGCTACATCAAATGGATGTGAAAATCGTCTTTCTAAATGGACATTTAGATGGAGAAGTTTATATGGATCAGCTTGAAGATTTTTCAGTCAAAGGAAAGGAATGCATAGTATGCAAGTTAAAAAAATCAAGATACGGACTTAAACAGGCTCCCGTCAACGATATCTTAAGTTCAACGATACCATCACTTCCTTTAGATTTAAGGAAAACGTCATTGATCGATGTATATATCTAAAGGTCAGTGGGAGGAAGTTTATATTTTTTATTCTGTATGTTGATGATATCTTGCTAGCTACTAATGATCTTGGTCTATTACATGAGACTAAGAAATTTCTCTCTAAAAATTTTGAAATGAAAGACATGGGAAAGGCAACCTATGTGATTGGAATTGAAATATTTCGTGATAGGTCACAAGGATTGTTAGGGTTGTCTCAAAAAGTATACATCAATAAATTTTTAGAGAGATTTAAGATGGAAAATTGTTTAGCAAGTGTCGTTCCAATTCAGAAAGGAGACAAATTTAGTCTCATGCATTGTCCTAAAAGTGAATTGGAACGCAAACAAATGACAGCTATGCCTTATACATCTCTTATTGGGAGTTTAATGTATGCTCAGACTTGCACCAGGCCATACATTAGTTTTGCTATATGCTGGGTAGGTATCAAAGTAACGCGGGACTTGATCATTGGAAAGCTGCAAAGAAAGTATTGAGATACTTGCAAGGAACGAAAGACCACAGGCTCACTTATGGGAGATCTGATAACTTGGAGATCATTAGGTATTCAGATTCAGACTTTGCTGGATGTGTGGATACTAGAAAGTCCACATTTGGCTATCTGTCCCCCTTGGCTAGAGGGGCTATATCACGAAAAAGTACGAAGCAGTCAGTCATTGCTGCATCCACTATGGAATTCGAGTTTGTGGCATGCTTTGAGGCCACAGTTCAAGGAAATTGGTTGTGGAACTTTATTTCAGGACTTGGAATCGTCGACAATATAGTCAAGCCACTGAAACTGTATTGTGATAATTCTGCAGCAGTCTTCTTTTCAAAGAACGAAAAGTACTCTAAAGGTGTTAAACACATAGAATTGAAGCACATTGCCGTTAAAGAAAAGGTTGAAAAACAAGAGGTGTCAATCGAGCATATTAGCACCAATCTTATGATTGCAAATCCATTAACGAAAGGTTTGCCACCAAAGACATTTAATGAACATGTTGAAAGGATGGGCATTATTGAAAATTATCGTTAACATTATTATTTAATTTATTATGCTTATGTATTGACACTTTGAGCTCAATTATGTATTGTTTTTGACAAATATTGTTCCTGTCATAATCGTTGGTACATGTACATGAATGAATTATGTGAATGCTGACAGGGATAACCCTTTAAAGATATTATTGGAAACTTCTCATTACGTATCATGTTAAGTGAGGACTAATATTGTAGTACATGGAAGGAATTATACCGAAATGATGGTGTAAAACCGCCATGACTCTTATTCGTCATTACTTAACGATGATATATTAAGTAACCAATGTACGAAGGATTTTAGTTTTTCATATGCGCATTATATTATAGACCACATAATGATGTAATATTACTCAAGCCAAGTGGAAGAATGTTAGACCAATTAATGTGACCCTACGTAATATTATTAATGAATTAATTAATTTGGTTTATATACTAAAATCTGATTGGCCCATTGAGAAAACTGTCCACTTTGAGTGAAAGTGGGTAGTTTTTGACACACAAACACCAAAAAAAAAAAAAAAAAAAAAAAAAAACTACCTCTTTCGACCTTTTAACGTGAATGAAAAGCTATCAATTAATTCAATTCAATAATAGTGAGGAAAAGAGAGAGAACGGTTTCTTTAATCTCACTAGTTTCTCTTTTACAGATGTAAAACATTTCAATTATCTTCATGGATCAAGGTATGTTACTCGATCAAATTACTCATATGTGAAAATCATGGAACTCTAAGATCTTGACATTAGGGTTTAATTGCTTACAAACACTTCTGACAATCCATCTCTAATTTAGTCCCAAAAAAGCGAAGATGCTAGAGGTCAAGCAAAAACCAGAAACTCGTTCCTTCAGCATCTCTAAGTCAATTTGCATATTTTCAGGCGAAAGTACTGAAGTGAATAAATTGATGTCGGTTGGACCAAATAGAAATCCAAACCTTACCGTCTCAGTGAAGAAGGCTTTAGAGTACCTGAAGGAATTCGTGAGAGATAAAGATGGCCTTATTCAGATGTGGCTCCCTAGGCTGCGAAGTCCTTACAACAAAGGACCAACCATTTTCATTGAATCCAAACTGCGAAATTCATGCAGAATATAGAAATGTTTCCCAAAATTATTAGTTTGCAGCAGATGAAGATTCTATGGAGTTCATTGGGTTGCTTGGTCCTGTTTTCTTGAACAAATTGCCAGAATGGACTCCAGATGTTTGCTTTTTGAAAGATGAAGAGTATTCACGTATTAAGTATGCCCAGCGTATAATGTTAGAGGATCACTTGCTCTTCCAGGTTTTGAACGAGGAAGTGGGAATTGCTTGGGGGTAGTTGAGATTGTGACAACTAGTCAAAATGTTAATTATCGCCCTGAACTTGCACATGTCTGCAAAGCTCTAGAGGTCTCATCTTCTTCCTCATTTTCTTCTATCGTATTATAGATAATGTTCATCTGAGTTAACTTCTTTTCATTTGTTCATCCAAGAACCCTCTGTACCTCCCATCACTTTATTTTTCAGTAATGCAAGAATTTCTTGCACTGGTAGCTTTGATCTCAAGCTTTCTCATATATATTTAGCTTAGGCTAATTAGCACAAAACGTCCCTACCTTTGGAGGTTTTTGTGGATAACGTCCCTACCTTTCGTTTTTTGGCGGAGAACGTCCCTACCTTTACCATTTTTTGCGCAGAACGTCATTTTGTCAATTCCCCGTTAAAATGTTCCGTTAAATCAAATAAAATGGATCTTTTCTTTTTAAAATGCAGGGGTAAGATCGTCCATCCAACATTTTTTTCACTGTGTAATCTCTCCCACCTCTTTCTTCTTCAAATGTTCAAGAAAAAGTAAAGTAACATGAAAAAAAACTTGAACAATATTATTTCATTCAATAAATTAGGGAAAATGACGTGAGAATGACTGCATTTCTGGTAGAAAATATTCATGACTGCTGTAATACTGGTTGTCAAAACATTTTGGAATGCTATATGAAGAGAATGAATATGTGGTTAATAAAAATGAGATGTCCATCCTCATTTTGTGCTTACGAAGGGTGTAAATAAGAGGTGTATAATTTTGAACAGCTGGATAGAGATAGACACTTTCTGATTATGTGACATTTTCTCTTCTCCAAACTCGATATCCAAAAATGAGCACTCTTTAATTATTGTCAAATACTCATTTAACTTAGTTTGGTTATTGAGCTTGGTTGTTGAGTGATGATTTTACTGCACTTTGTTATTGAACTTGGATGTTGAGTATTGGTTTTGCTGTGTTCGAACTAGGTGTTACGAACATTCAATTGCAGGGATAAACAGAATTGTATTTGGCTACAGTTTAGACAGGTTGTTTGGCTCAAAATACGTAGGGACGGTTTGCACAATTTTTAACAAAGGTATGGATGTTTTGCGCAAATAGAATGTAAAGGTAGGGATGTTTTGTGCAGGGACATTGTAAGGGTAAGGATGTTTTTCGCAAAGACTATCAAGGTAGGAATTGTTATCACCAATTCAATTTTATGCTAAAATGGGGGAGAAGACACGTTCATATTTCATCATCTTCTCTACTCCATCACATGTATTGTCCATTTACAAAATCATACTTTGATTGGCCTTTTCACTTTACCTCTTATTTACACCCTTTGTAAGCACAAAATGAGGATGAACATCTCATTTTTATTAGCCACATATTCATTCTTTTCATATAGCATTCCAAAATGTTTTGAACAATCAGTATTACAGCAGTCATGAATATTTTCTACCAGAAATGCAGTCATTCTCACGTCATTTTCCCTAATTTATTGAATGAAATAATATTGTTCAAGTTTTTTTTTTCATGTTACTCTACTTTTTCTTGAACATTTGAAGAAGAAAGAGGTGGGAGAGATTACACAGTGAAGAAAATATTAGATGGACGATCTTACCCCTGCATTTTAAAAAGAAAAGATCCATTTTATTTGATTTAACGGAACATTTTAACGGGGAATTGATAGAAGGACGTTCTGCGCAAAAAATGGTAAAGGTAGGGACATTCTACGCCAAAAAACGAAAGGTAGGGACGTTATCCACAAAAACCTCCAAAGGTATGGACGTTTTGTGCTAATTAGCCTTTAACTTATCATCCAGTAAAATAGCAAAAAGTGTAATTGCTCTAATTTATTTTTTTTTTTTTTCCCCCCTTGCATAAAATAATTTTCTTCCATGGTGTTGATCTAAAGAGTTCTAATATCCTGATTCCTCCCAGAGTGGAGGTAGGCTATATATTTCCTAAAGGCTATATAATATTCAACTTTTAATTCCGTTCCCTACGTCTGAGGTGTGATTTTATAGGAGGACTGCAGTGAGTCTTACCAAGCTGCTTTAGCAGAGATTAAAGACATCTTGAAATGTGCCTGCAACACACATAAATTGCCTTTGGCGAAGACATGGACGCCACGTATTCAACAAGGTAAAAGCTGCTGCAGGCACTCCAATGAGAACTATGCAAATTGTGTTTCAACAATTGACTCGGCCAGCTATGTGGCGGATCCACTAGTTCCTGGTTTTCTTGAGGCATGCTCTGAGCACCACTTACTTAAAGGTGAAGAGGTTGTTGGTAAAGCATCCACAACGAATCAACCATGTTTCTCAGAGGACATAACAGCTTTCAGCAAGACAGAATATCCTCTCTCACATCATGCGAGGGTCTTAGCTGCTGTAGCAATACTCCTCAGAAGTATTTACACCGGAAATGCTGATTTTGTTCTGGAGTTCTTCTTGCCTCTTAATTGCAAAAATGCTTTAGACCAAAAGAAGACGCTTGACTCATTATCGTCTGTGCTACAACAAGCTTGCAGAAATTTACACGTCATTACAGATGATGAGTTGCCAAAAACATCATTGCCAATGCCAGGTAGAAAAGTGACTGGCACTGCAGTTGGTAGATTAGATGAGCAAATATATCCAAAGTTGGTTAATTCTCCTTCACAAGAACCCTCTTTCCCTGCTTCATCCCGGATTATCCAGATGACCAAAAACAACAGAGAGTTCAATATGGCAACCCAATGGGATAACTCTGATAAGGAGTTTCATAACGTGCTTTCATCTTTATAACACGACCACATCCAGCAAGATTCTGGTCCCAAAGAAAGTGCTGAGGATAGTGGAGATTGTTCCTCTGTTGGTGGGCATCTATCCTCAGGCGCTAAAATAACAGGCCAAAAGAGACGGACCAAGACTCAGAAGACCACAAGCTTGCAAGTACTCAAGCAATACTTTGCTGTGGGCCTAAAAGATGCTGCCAAGAATGTTGGAGGTATGACAACATTCATCGCGATTCACAAAATTAGTTTTCTTGTCAGGAAGACATTTTACTGGCAACTTTGAATAAGCTCAAGTACAAGCATGTGTATGGTAGTCTAGATAAGCACTAAGAATCCTTAAAATTGTTATTGATCCCTGTTTCTCTGCATTTGGTTGGACAGGAATTGCTTGAATTTCCTGACTGTTCTATATTTATTCATAACAGCAATCTTGCAAAATAATATCCTACAATATGTTTTACTTCCCAATTTAATTATTTTTATATCTGTTTCCCCAGTTCATTATCAATAGGTGGTTAAAACAATGCAATTTTACTTTCCTCGCCTCATCCTGACTTTCATAGGCGAGACGGATCCAAGACTTCTACGATAATTTTCTAGTAGAAATGAGCAAGCAGAAAAAATGTGATGACTACTGGCATTTTGTTTGGCCCAGAGCATTTGAACTTGAAGTGTTTACTGTTATTACTTATATGAAAATAACTGTACCTTTCCTTCTTGAATATTAATTAGACTGTCATGTTAATAACCCCGGTCTTTCCAGTTACTCTTACGTAGTTGCTCTGCCTACTCCCATCAAATCTTCAAAGAACTCCGGTTTTATGATGTATCTAACATGAAGAGATGGAGAGATGTTAGCATCTTCATATTGCTCTGTGCAATCTCTCTGTTTTAAGGCATCCACATAATAGTGTTGTGGCTGGCCGAGTTTCTCACTAGTTCAATAGAATGCTTTGAGGTGCAATGTCAATCTTATCTGATGAACAGCAAGGCTATTTCCATCTCACATTACACTGCTAATCCAATATATTATTGCAGTGTGTCCAACAACCTTAACAAGAATTTGCAGACGTTATGGAATCACACAGTGGCCTTCTCGGAAGATCAAGAAAGTTGATCGCTCATTGAGGCTTGTGATCGACTCAATCCAGGGTGGCGAGGGTGGTATTCAACTCAGTTCTTTCTATAACAAGTTCCCAGAACTCAATAATCTAAATTTACCAAAAGTTGGCCACCTATCCTCATCAAAGATGAGTGGTCATTTACAACACGTGAACACTCAGCCAGAGGGCAGCTTGCTTAGCCCCAGAACCACCATGTCAAAATCTCCTTCTGGCAGTCATAGCTCCGTTTCAAGTTTCTGTTGTTCCACAGGTGTGAAGCAATCGTCCTCCCCTGTCAATGCCTCCAGCAATGTAGATTATATATCATGAGAGCAAACTGGAGCTATGCTAAAGAGATCATGGAGTGATACTCAATTGAATGAGTTTGGCCAAGAAGATTCTTAACTTCTCGGGTTAGATCCTACAGTCACAGAGTTTTCAGTGAGCATGCCTCTACCAAAGCTCGGCCTTAAGTGACAAAGAATAACAACCAGGGATTACATGATATAGACACTCCTAAATGTGAATTGAAAAGTTCGGATTCAGTCTGCAACTTCACCGCGCTTCAAAGCTTTAATGTGAGATTTTGAGGCATTTCAATATAGATGATTCCGATAGAGTTGATGACATGTGATGCTGATCTTGTAGAATGTATAGGTATACACAATACACAAATCGTCCACGAGGTAAACAATTAAACTCCCCATGACTCAAGCCTATTAGTCAGACCTTGGAAGTTCATTTGGGGGTAGTGACCCATCCTAGGTAGTTTTCATGAGTCCTGTGGTTTTGAAGTTTGTTTTTGTACTCCAAAGCTAGAATATTGCCAAACGGTTGGCGATATTGAAAACTCTGTTGATGACATTAAGGTATCTTTTCTCTCCGTTGTCCAGTCCATTTACAGTCCCTGTTAAGGTTTAGGAGAAATGACCTGCTGGTTGTCAATTCCTCTGTACTTAACCTCCATGATTATGCCATAACCGGTTTCTCAAAATTCAATGGATAATCTGTAGTAATACTGTTACAGAAACGTGAAGAATTTGAAGTCGAATGCAGGATGGACATTACATACTTATAGACGTTGCATATCAGCAGCACATTGATAAAGCTGGGAGATAAATACAAGATGTCCCAAAAACTTCAAAACGTATGAAGAAAAAATACGAACGCTATGACACCAAGACAGGAAAAGAAACAGTTATTATGAATTTATATCAATTTTTTTTTGTTTTTTTTTTTAAATGGCAAATAATCTAGAGACAAATTTGATACGAGAAACCTTTCTGTTAGTATGGTTGGAAGATATGATTCTCAAATCCCTTAACAAAGAGTAAGAAAATCTTTAAGGATGGGGAAGAAGAGAGAAATAATGCCAGAATAAATGCGACTTTCTAATTATGTATTAAAACAAAATTCTCATCAACACTATTACACTAGATAATACAAAATTAAATTTACTAGAAAAAGAACATCCATTACTCATTAATGTTGCAGAGTTGAAGATATAAATTGTCAAACATCACATATCTAGACCAATAAGATCTATATTTTGCAATGGCAAGATCCAACCATGGTTTATAATTTCCATTATAATGGACAACAGCGGCATTCTCTATTTCTGTGAGGTTAAGAGCAGGATCATAGCCTAGTCCCAAACCATGCCAGCTCCGATCCAGAGGATAGGTCAGATTGTAGAAAGTTATCAGCCCTGGAGGTAATGTACCAAGTTTCCAAAGAGTTCTATCCTCGTTCTGCAAACAAAAATCTACATGAGTTCGGGATCAAAGACGCACATGCACGCATACAGAGAAATAGAGCAGTCGAGGTGGAAGCTAAACTGAGGTTTTGGATAAAGAGAAGAAAAAGTAATGCTTAAAGCTTTGTCATGAGGACATCCCATATGGAGTCCTATTTAGTCACATGATTTATAAAAGAATTAAAGGAGGATATTCAAAAAACACCTGGTTACAGATCAATTATGGAAGATGGTTTTTTTGGCACACATGTATGCTAACAAATGTGTACCTTCTATAAAGGAGAACTGTAGTTAGAACTTAGAAATTAACAAGAAAAATGGAAAAAATAAATGAGGATTTTGTGCTAGAAAACCTTTTCTCGAGCATCAACCTAGCAAAGGTTACACTAACTCTGACAACCATAGGGAAGAAGCAATTGATTTTGGGGGCCAGAAGACGAAAAAAATTATTGACACCAAAGGATGCCTTTCTGGAATAACAGAGGCAGCAACAACATATAGCAGGAGCAATCAAATGCATTCAAGCAAGGTTCCACACAAAAGAATGAAAAACATATAAACTCCTACTTAATAAGCCATCAGACTGGCGCTATTCCACAATCTAATTCAACTTCGAGATGGATATATTATAACGCTTAAAAGGAAATATCATTTTCATTCATAATGAAAGGCATAATAAAAAATTGAATAATGTTATTTGCAGTCGCTCACTGCAACAGTCGCCCTACGTGACATACACATGACAGGTGGTTATTTGATACATTGATGAATAAAAAAACTACCACATTAATGCATCAAATAATCACCTACCATGTGTATGCCACGTAGAGCGACTACTGCAGTGAGCGACTGCAAATAGCATTACTCTGAAAAATTCGCGCCTACTTATATTTGCAGAAAGCACCACATGGAGGAGATAATAATCAAATAATTCCTCACCATATCTTGCCAATGATGATATATTCCAGTTATGTCACGCTTTTTCCATTCCTTCAAATCAAAGATATTCATACCAAATGCCCAGCCACAAGCATTGGGATCAAAATTCTCAGATATCTTTGGATTAGAAAAGTTGAGATATTTATCAAACCTATGAAAGCTCTCCTTGCAGGTTTCAACAGCACCATTTACCATCCCTTGCAGATTAACAGACCATAAAGGTGTCAGATCCTTCTGAATGACAATGTCATCGTCCAGAAACAATATCTTATTAAGCTTTGGGTAAACTTCTGGAAGGTAAAATCTAAGATGATTCAGCATGGACAAGTATTTTGGATTCCTATACTTGAGATTATCAGAGCCAGCAGTGAGAGATGATGTCTGATGTGCCTTGAAATAATACTCTATCATTCGTGCAGATTCAAGCTGGCGTAGAACAGGACAGTATGAAGAATTGAGCCATGTAAAATCGTCTACATTCTGGACTTGAATCGCTGCACCTGCAGGAGGATTCACAAGAAACCACATTTTCATGGCTGCTAAGTTCAGCTTATCTGTTACTATATGGAAAACATGTTTTTCAGGCTCTTTTACGTGCAGCACAGTAGAGTTTACAACAACAGATGCTGCAAGCACATTATCAGAGAAGATGGCATAATGGTATAGAGATGGATCTTCAAGTTTCTCTCTGTTTGCAAAATCCTTTTCTTCATAACCCCGTAGGTAATATTCTGTTGTGAGAAGTAAAGGAAGGCAATGCAATGGTTTGGGGACAGTTTTTGCAGCTAGCTGTATCAAGAATGCACTCTTCTTCTTCAGTTCATTTACATTCGTTTCAGATGACTGAAGCATGGCCCGCAACTTCCTTGCTATAGTCATACAATGGTATAATTGGTCCTTGGCAGTAGAAAGGATGTGACCCATGGCTTTTGCTTGATCTAGAGCACTGATGCAAAGGAAAAAAAAAAAAAAAGGTCCTCTGTAAGAGCCTAAAGCCAATCAATGCCTAAACATATTTACCCAAGAGAGTTCAAGTAGCAAGACCTAGGGTGAAGTTCAGAGTCAGATGTTGCCTCTCCAATAGCAAGTTGACTTTTTCTAGAATGTTCCATTAGAGAATCATATAGCATAATATTATTCTTAGCTTTTGCAATGGTTGCATAAACTCTGGCCATTATGATCTGATCTCTCATAAGTTTTACAGTGGAATCAGAGTTTGGATTTTCATATTCTTTCCTCCAAATACTATATCTACCCTTGATAGTGGTGTCAAGCTCCAAAGCTCGTTTGATTGCAGCTTCTTGCATCTGGTTATCAATCTCTTTGTCTTGTTGGATCAGCTCTGCTGTCCGACTTTCCCTCCTTTCTCTTCGTAACATCTGCAGGATGGAGAACATTAGAATAAAAATCTAATTAAAAAATACACCTGATAAGCATATAAAATACGTTGACATTTCACCCGTCGTTTGAGTTTCAGTGGATGCACAGCTGATGCTTGTGGATGACGCATTTCACTTCCATATTGATGATCATTAGGGGTATGCCTGCCCGGCTCCCTGCAACTCAATGTAGATCGAAAGGGATCATCAGCAACCTGAAAAAATACAATCGAAAAAGTGACCTATATAATAAGAACTAATCTCAAAATATCAGGCAACTGGACAAAGAGAGAGATAAAGTTAGCACCAAGAAAGTTACCTGTGAACTCTCCGTCAGGCTATAATTCTCATTACTAGGGTTTTTCCACACCCAGGAAGCAGATAAATCCCTGGATCTGACACTGCTAATTCGAACAGCACCAGAAGGATCACTGTATGTAACAATTATATCGATATCCTGCACAAAGTAGTGATAAAAATCATCATCCTGATCTCTGCCATGAGAAGAAGAAAGAAGTTCATTACCTTTTCATCCGGATGGGCAGCAGAACTCATATTACTCTGATCCTGTCAAGCAGTCATCAGCCCATGGTAAAGTGTAACATCAGTTTGTGCAGTAAAATACTTTCAGAGACATGGACAAAGTATTTGCACCAGTTATTGTACGACTATCATGACTGTATCATGCCAGTCTATCTGGATCCATCTATGTTTTATTAATTATTTCATAAATAAAAAAATAAAAATAAAAAATTCACAATCAAGCACTTAACTACGAAAGTATATTTCTTCCTAAATAAATGTATCTCTGGGTAGTAAATAAAAAAAAATGAAATTAATACCTGTCTGTTGAGACACCCTGGACAGTCATAGAGTGGAAATTTTCCCTCATGCTCTCGTCTACTGATAAAGGTGGGCAAAATACAGGAAATTATAACATCAGTATCATGAACAAATAATTATAATGGTAACCGTGCTAAAGTTTGATCCTACCGAAACAAGAGAATCTTAGGAAAAACGAGCATTACATTGATGACATATCTGAAAATTCTGCTCTGACTTGAGCAACACGAATCATGACCTACACGGACAAGCTATACAGAGTCAAACAATTCTAAATGTAGAAGGCCGCCAATGTAACAAGGAAAGGTGTGTCCCCAAGAAACAAACCCGTCAAACTTTACAAACAGTGCCGATATCTTCCCAATTTATTATTGACAGTATGACACTAGTTAATATGAAGGAAAATACTTGTGCACTAATATAATAAAGAAACTGAATCTTTCCAACCAGAAGGGAATGAAAGGAACACAGTAAAACATGCTGCAATCATATATATACAATATGGTAGTAGATAAAGATTGACAAGTCTTCACAACAATTAATCTTAGCTTCCCAGCAGATGAAACCTAGATAATGAACTGACAACTACATTTGGTACACGCATCAAATCAGAAAGTCAATAAGAAATTAAACCCTAATTGTTGAGTTTTTATTTTTTTTACGCAAAATATTTAACATCGATGGAGGCTCATATAGGACAGATAATGTTCTAGCAACTTTAACAGACACAGCAAGCATGGCAATTTAATCTAGTAGAAAACCCAACTACCAGTCTACAGTACACGATGAATTTGAGATACAATAAACAGTTCATATAGGAGAATAAGATCCAATGCAGTGACCTAAAAAAGCGCTAACGAAATCGAAACGATTAATCATACAAAAATAAGATTCTCTATTATGTATTACCGGGAGGAAGAAAATTGACAGAACTAATACAGAGATCAATAATCTTCGACGAGGATCTCTCATGGTAGACCTATCAGAGAGGGGAAGAATCACAGAGTTCGTTTATCGACGAGCTTCGGCATGAATTAAAATGAGGATTTTATATACGCTTGAAGATTTGGAAACGCAGGATTGCTAATTTTGAAGAATTAATTTTTCCAATGTCCCTTACCTCAGTCCATGTCTTGTTACGAAGGGCTTGGTGGGAATTTTATTAATTAATTTTTAATCGTTAGTGAAAAATTCTATTTGTGAGAGAAGAATTTAAATATATTGATTAAAATAGTAAAATAACGGTAAAAAAATTGATATTAAGTAGATTAAAATTTCTACTAAATATGCTCAAAAAAATAAAATGTCAAGAGTTTTGATTCCTGAATTTAGGTCTATGTTTTCGATTGTTAACTAAAATGATGTCAAGTTTTAATTTCTGAACTTCGAAAAATATTATACGTTACTTATTGGCATAAATGTTGAGTTTTAAAAAATGTCGAATTTACAGTGAGTAATGTACAGCATTTTTCAAAGTTCAATAATTAAAAATTGATATTTTAAATTTTAGTGAGCAATCGAAAATATAGACCTTACTTTAATGACCAAAACTCGAAATTTTAAATTTCAGTGTCAATTAAAGACATGGATCTAAGTTCAGTAACCATTGGAACAATTATCTCAATTTTGAAGTTAAACTGTACAATCAATATCAACAATCCTCGTTTGACCCCATTAATTTTCATTTCATTGCATTTCATTTTTTTCATTCCTGTTTTCAACCACACAATTTTCCATAAAATAATATTACACGTAAATCAAAAAAATTTCCTTCTTTTTCAACCACTCATTTTTCAAAAAAATACATTTTTATCCATTTTCATTTTTACAAAATGGGGGCCAAATGGGATCGCGGTTTCATAGTGAAAATTTTCCAGTTCAGAGAATGGGGGTTGTGGGGAGCCAGGTAAATGTGTGTCGCTGAATTTTCAAAGAAATATCAATTAAATCACTGAATTTTCAGAGAAATATCAATTGAATCACTAAACTTTGATTCATTGGATTACTAACTTCAATTTATTTTCAAATTCTATCACTAAATTCTAATTTAATTTAAAATTTCTACCATAAATGAGTTTATAGCATTTATGCTGCTGTGGATCTTCTATATAATTTATATGTAAAATTAACTCTATATCACATCGTAAAGTGTTAAAAAAAAATTAATAATAATAATAATAATAATAATTTACTCTTTAAATTCAAAGACGTCATAATTCTTATTTGACTATTTTTTAATTTAGAACACCACGTAACGGCGTTGATGCCAACTAATTATTTTTGTCTATTTGGAGAATACAATAGTATCGTCAAATTTAAAATTAAACTGGAGTTCAATGATCTAATTCAGACAAATTAAAATTCCGTGACTCAATTGAAACTTAAAAATTCAATGACACTGCTTAACATTTGGTTAGCGATTAGAGCTAATTAAATTTATCATAAAAATATTGTAATTCTCAGCTTATTACGTAATGCCTCAACTCAAATGAAGGAAATAACTTGGAAAACATCTATCATGTACAAAACAATTATCTTCACATTACAATTCAGCAGTAAAAAACCAACAGTTCCTGGCACCATATTCTAATCTCTATAACTTGAACTACTATTACAATGGCAAATGCATTCGAGTCTTAGGGGGCATAAGATGAGGAGAAAAGTGTGCAAAGACAGTACAGCTAGCTAAAGTTTCCGAGATGGCAGTGGATAGGCTGGATTCACATCTTGCCTTGGAAGAAGTGGAGAACGAGATTGCAACGTTTGGTGGGCATATCGATTAGCTGCCTGACGTCTAGAATGTGCTCTGGTCTCTCTGGGTTTCTCTATAACCGACTCAATGCGCTCCAGTTTCTCAACTAGTTCTTGCATTGATGGTCTCTGTCTTGGTTCATTTTCAAGACATGTTAGAGCAAGCTGCGCAGTTTGAATTGCAGCTTTGAAGGGATATTTTTCTTCCAGACGTGAATCCATTATCTTTTTCAGCTTCCTTTTGTCGGATAAATGTGGCTTCACCCAATCAACCAGATTATGTTGCGGATTTGGACGATTTGTGTCAAGTGCGCGTAAACCCGTAAGCATTTCAACTAAAACAACGCCAAAACCATAGACGTCGCTCTTCACATACAAATGCCCTGGTAGAAAAGAAAATGACATTAGAGCATGAACAGCTATCTGTTGGTGCCACCTCTATTTGCTTTTAGCATGAAAGCTCAAAGTCTTTAGCTCATTACCAGTGGCGACGTACTCAGGAGCAGCATAACCATTTGTCCCCATAACCCTTGTTGACACATGGGATTTACTAGCCGTTGGACCCATTTTCGCCAGGCCAAAATCAGATATCTTGGCGTTGTATGACTGAGAAATTTTTTGAGCAATATCAATAAATCAAACCTCTACAGTAAAACGTATGGACAAACTTGCAATGTGCATAAATGAGATAGAAACTATCTTGTTAAAGCGTCAAAGTGATATAAATTAAACTGATACTCGAATATTAGAACTTACCCCATCAAGCAATATGTTGGAGGCCTTGAAATCTCTGTAGATAACTTTTCTATCTGATGCGTGCAAGAATGCAAGACCCTGAGCTGCTCCAATTAATATCTTAAGCCTAATTTCCCATGAAAGTGGCTGTACAGCAGAACCCCCTACACAAACAAACCTCAACAAAATGAATTATTCAGCTCTTACTAGGGAGGACCAGTTTTGCGGGCCAATTCAATACAGCCAACATTTTTATAGCATTAGTTTAATTCCTTACTTCCAAAAAGGTGGTTCTCTAAGCTTCCCTTTTGCATGAATTCATAAACAAGCAGTAGCTCTTTCTCATCCCAACTGTATCCCAAAAGCTTGACAACATTAGGATGTGAAAGCCTTCCAAGGAAATTCACCTCAGACTGCAAAGATAAATGACAAACAGTTACGAATTGGTTATCAGAAATTTAATAAACTCTGAGAATTTACTAAACCAGTGGTTACCTGCCACTCTTCAACTCCTTGCATGCTTTCAGAATTTAACTTCTTAACAGCAATTACAGATCCATTTCCAGTTTTGGTGGTGGACTTGTCGTCTAGCCAACCTTTGTAAACTTTCCCAAACCCGCCTTCTCCCAGCACTGTATCACTTCTAAAATTTCTTGTCGCAGCCCGAAGTTCAGAGTAGGAGAAAATCCTTAGATTGGGGTGGGGCAATATCTGTCCAGATGGACAATCCTCATCACCTCCACTGCCTGCCGAGAATCTACTGTTCCCAGAAACTGTGCTGTCGCTAGAAGATTTTGTGTAACGTGTTGTGTGTGACACTGCCACTGCAATGAATACGAACAATTTTAAAAAGGGGGATTCTAATTCAAGACTACCAAATTTGAAGTGGAATGATTCTTCATTTATTAGCAATCTTGAATAATTAATTACTGCTTATTATGCAGAGGCCTGATTTAAAATTCAGAGAACCAAACAATCCTCCCGCCCCTCAGAACAAACCCAGACCCAGTTGTAAAAATAGGAAAAGAACGAAAAGAAGCCATACCGGAACTAAATTGCTCGGTGGTAGTAGGACTCTGGTTAACTGAGGTAGAGGAACTGTAGCAAATTCCCATGCTAACTTTCCCGATAAAACCTTTTTAATCAAATTACAGGAGTGATTCCTATTTTGATCAAGCTATATTTCTGGTGTTTATCCGAAGACTTGATTGACCTGCAGGTAAGTAAAGCAATCTTTAATTTTCTGCACCCCACGCTTTTTGATATAAGTAGCACCAAGAACGAGTCTTTGCCTGGGTTCGCAAATAGTCAAGTCAAACACCGCGTACTCAGGAAATTGAGGCCAACCGTACACAACGTCCCAGAAATTTAAAGAGTGATCATCAGAATATGCCAATTTTACATGCTTTGCATTAGCCATTGCATCTATACGTTGCTAGCCCTTGCTTGACAACTATTAAAATGAATTTTTTGAAAAATGACTCTCAAGAATACTGAAATTTTTGGAGAATTTATGGTTTAAATGTAGGAAAAATTTTAAATTTATATATAAATATTTTATTGTGAGAACGTATAGTTGATAATGAGTTTGTAAAAATAACACTTGTATTCACCGATTATCAAACAAGTGAGTTGAAAGTCAGTCTTTTATCTATTATGTTCCAAAAAAGAGTAGTTTTTTCCACTACGAAATAAACACAGGAAGGAGGTAAGGAAAGCAGAATATGCATATGATAAGTTGGAGTAGATTATTAAGACCCTTTCAAGTAATGATTATCAAAGCCTATGTTTGGCAATTGGCAGCGTATTTTAAATTTTTTTATTTTTTAAACTCGTTTTTAATCATAAATTTCCTAAAATTTACAATTTTTATCAATTTTTTAACCACACATTTCATTAACGTTTATCAAAATCTACTAAAAAAAACCAATTTTTTTAAATTTTTAATAATAAAGATAAAGAAAATATACAGTGTGTACATATAATCCGCCTGCCTGCCTAACACCAACCCGTCAACGAATTATGCTGCTGTTGAGGAAATTATCTTAGAAAGTATCCGCACTACCGTATGCTTTTGGAATTGAAATTTTATCACAGCAACTCGTCAGATCTCTCCATTTTTATGTTTATTGCTAGTCAAAAACCTTGAATTTCACAAGCACCTTCAATTTAATAATCAAGAAGTCAACAACAAATGCAAATTGGCTGCCACTCTTCCTTCTAGGAAGATGCACGAGATTTTCAGAAAATAAAAGGCCAACTTAAGTCATATACAAACCTTGTTTGGCGGTGTTTTTGAAATATATGGTTAAAAAGTCGTGGAATCCATGAAATATATGATTAATGTTGATTATTTGACTTTGATTTAAATTAATACTAAACAGGGACAAAATAATTCGTATATAATATAATACAATATTATTCTTTCCCCGTAGTATTGGATTGTCAATTAGCGTAGTGCATACCAAAGAAAATATTATCCGTTCCTTCCATTAATCTTCATATGTTATTTATTGTCGAGTTATATCCAACAAAATCAATAACCCACCACTTTAATTTCAAAATTGTTAAAGAACCAAAACCCACAAAAGACGGTTCTAAACTTGGACTAACACTTGCTGAGTCTTGCGTTCAAAAGATAAAATTGCCAAAGTTGCTTTTGAATTCTATTATTTTCAAAGATTACGAGACTTGCATAATATTTTACTAACTTTAGTGATGTCATAGTACAAGTCACCACAAAAACAACTTAAAATAAGTTATATGCCCCCATTTGTTTTTTATTATTTGTTCATTAAAATAAAAATATGATCGTTATCTATCACATCAAGTCATCATATTTGACGTTCTATCTTTTGTGTGGGGCACATAACGATTATATTTTTCATTCTTAAAAAAAAAAAGTTGAACCCCAACCTTGAGGGCCTCTACGGCCCCTAGAACTTTGTAAGGGAGGTAAATCGCGGGATGTGCCACAGCAAGCCAGGGAACAATAACTGTCTGTACACTGCGCATACAATGAGTCCAATTTCATGTCTCAGGAATCGAACCCCCACACTGCGGCTATCAACAAGGCGTGAGATAATTTCACTCCTGTCATTTGCACCACTGGACTATGCCCTGGGGGCTTATAGTTTTCATTCTCATTTTTACATTAATGTGTATCAAACGAGGCCTAATGAACTCAATATAATTTATTCAAATATTAACTGTTGAAGATTATAAATAAATAAAATTTCTTGTTTTTTAAAAGTTCAATTTTTTATACAAAACGATTGAAAGTAATATTATACATGTTTGAGAATCACTAATGCTAATTTATGCCAAAAAATAATAATAATAATAATAAATAAATAAATAAATAAAAATTGTTAGACGTGTAATGAAGAGAATAAACTCAATTTGTATGTAGAGTAACTTAATTAGAGAATATTCAAAATATATTTACTGAGACTTTTAACTTAAATATATAATAATCATGGACATTCAACCGTGCCACTTAAACTATTCCTAAATTCCTAATAAGCACAACGAACAATAAAATGTAAACTTTATTTTGAAATGTCAATGAAGTATTAATTTTGGACTAACATTGAATAGTACTTATTAAAAAGTGGCCCCACTTTCTTCACACATAAAAGAGAAATGTATAGTGAGCATTGATAAAAATCTAGCCTATAAATGTCTGGTAAAGATAATTGTGATGGAGTGACATAATATTAATTGTTAAAATATGATTGGATGAAAAATTTGACTGTATTTGTCGCATGAATAAGTCCACACTAACCCTTCAATTTGGGACCAATTCGTTATTTTCTCACCCACACTAACCCGTCAATTTGGGATCAGTTCGTTATTTTCCTTGAGAGGTAAGCATGAGATTGAGTCTCGCATATCTACCATTTCATCATCAATGCATCTTGTTCTTGACAGTCCATCTTTGTTTGAGTAGAGTCTTTCAATAACATGTTTTCGATCATCTCCCTCATAAACGATAAGTAGAAAAGCAATAGGAACTAGAATGAATAGTGTAATCGCAAGAATATTACTTCTTAAATCCCTCGATGATGTATTTCATTACATTTTTTGGCTGGTAAAGGGTTCATTTGAAACTGTCCAATGATAAAATATCATATAGTATTATTTCAATCATTATATTAATGATTATGTAATGTCGCATGATTCGTAATATTATTTTATTGAGAAAATTTTATCTGTGATAAATCGCTTTCAAAACTACTCTTTTAACTTAATTATTCTGGTTTAGAAACGGGTAAAAAAAAAAAAAACAAGGTTTAATTGAATAAATATACAGGAAGATTCAGAGGCCAATCGAACTGCTATATAATAATATGAACATTGAAAGAAAAAGCTTCTTATTCTTATTACGCTAAGCCAGTACGTACTCGATTACTGATAGATCAGCCAACAAAGCAGCTGCCTAGACAGCTAATTAGATAGCATTAGAACGACATTACTTCCCCACATACAGATGGAGACGGCACAGAGCTAATATTTATAACCCCGACTACTTAAGCGGCGCAGGTGGTACAAGTGCAACCGGGACCGCACTTGCAGAAAGCCCTGCCCGTCGCGGTGACTTCACTTTTCGAACATGTGCAGATGTTGCAGCTGCAGTGCTCGCCACAGGAGCACAGCTTGTGCTCCATGCTTGAGACGTCTTCAGCTGATACACACCTGCATACATTTTTAATTCTGTTTCAATATTTGTTTGAGAACCCCAGAAATAGTTAACTTAATCTCTCCGTACTTTTTGTGCCTAACCTGCATGCGGTGCCACCCGGGCACGGTGAAGGACAGCCACATCTATCGTCACAGACGACAGCTCTTGGCCTTGCTTCCGCCATTTCTTAGTTTCTTCTTGTTTGCTTTTCATCTTCATCTTTATGTGACGTCTTTTATACGAGATGAAAGATAGACAGTGATGGTGCTTGGCGCGACACTTGGCTACTACGTGGCAAAACTCAAATACACTTGTCATCTGCGTGACTGCATCCAGCATTTTCTCGCATTCGTAAACATTCTGAAATCTAGTCTAGTATTCTAGTGTAATAATCTAGAACTTTTTCTTCAATAAAGCCAGAACCAGCCCAACTCTACCCAATATCATTAGGCTCTTTCTACACATCGCTGAACGGGCCAGCTGCTCGTGGGTTTAGTTCGATTCGTTCCGATTGGTCCATGGACGGACCCAGTTCGATAGGAGCATCATGAACTGATAATATATTATTTCACAAGTCGAGGAACAGTCGATGAACAAATTGGCTCGTTGGTTAAGGCCCATAAGCAAACTCTTGGCTCGAAGGCCTAAATACTTTTTTATAAAAGAAAATTGTCTAAAACCCTACTTTTAAAGATTAATTTTCAAAAAAGAAGAAAATTAATTTTCATTTCACAAATCAAATGATAATTAATTTTTAATAACTGTAATTAATAAAAATTTAATTAAACCTAATCTACATATTCACCGAACCCCCACCCCATTCCCAATTCATTCCCAACTCGTTTTCTCCCTCTTTTCTATGTACCACTAAATATCTACCACCACCACCAAATCAATCTTTAGTCCAACCAGAACTTTTCAAATGTAAATTCAAGAGAGCGGGGACAATGGATGGACAGGTGGTTATGGATACATCACCAGAGGTAATGGAGACTTCTTCAGTGGTAGTGGAGGCGACTTCACGGGTGGTGGCGAAAATATTGAAAGTGGTGTTAAGCTTACAGGTGGTGGCGGTGGTTGTGAGTGATTGGAGGTGGAGATGCGCTCTCGGGGGGTGGAGGAGAGAAAATTGATTTTGTTGTTGGATTTGGTGATGAAGAAGGTGGGACCACCATAGTTTTATCAAATTTTTAGTGATAGGTGGTTTTTTATCAAATCTTTTGTTTAACCAGGGTTTTTGAATGGTTGTTGGTGTTTTGCAGTGTCGGTGATTTTCTGATCAGTGGTGATTCTGTTGTTGGTGGTCGTAACCGGTTGTGATTTGAGATTAACCTGGTAATGGACAGTCACACTGAATATAATTTTGGTTACAGGTAGTCACACAAAAGATAAAGTTGATCATGGTTAATCACAGGTCTGCAGTGTGTGCAGATTTATTGGTGGTGATCCTATGCGATCAAGTATTTGTTTGTTGTGACTGTTTGTAATCAATTTTCTGTTGATTGTGATCTATTATGACTTGAGATTGACCTGGTCACAAATAGTTACACTACAAATTTGGTCACAGTTAGTCACACCGATGGCAAAGTTGGTCATAGGTGTCGGAGTAATTATTGGAGCAGTTTGCAGGATGGAAGGTCGAACAGCCGTGTGAGCAGGCGTCGAAGTGATCATCGAAACGCCGCAGGAATGATCGTTGGAGTGATAGTAGGAACAACCGTTGGAGTGGCCGCCAGAGTCATTGCTGGAGCCGATGACAGCCTCCAATGGAGAGATGGAGGGAAGGTAGTGTAGTGAAGTTATAGGATGGGGTGACATTGGTGGAAATAATTAATATATATTATTTTATATTTTAATATTTAATCAATTTATTTACCACTTGATTTTTGAAATATTTTAATGATTTTGTTATCTATGAAATGTGATATTTAAAACTAGGAGTTATGTTAAAATCTCTTTTTATAATCATTGGTCAAACTGGCAAAATGTACAAAATTTTAATTTTTTTTAAGCTCTTGTTTGAACCCTATTTTTTAATAGTGTATTGATGAAAAATGTGTGATTAAAAAATAAGGAAAAATTTTGAATTTACATGTAATATTATTTTATTGAAAATGTGTGAATTAAAATGATGTCAAAACACTTTTAAGAATGCATTTTCTCCACAAAAAAAAAAAAAAAAAATGGGGTTTAAAAAAAAACAATGATCATGATCTTTTCTTTTCTATATAAAACCTACTTCAATTCCCTTTTTTCCCACAAATCTCTAAATTCTCGATTTGAAATCTTCGTATAATTATTTTATTTTGCAATCTAAAATTTTATTATCGCTGAACTTAGTTATTTGAATTATTCCTATCTAATTCTTAGATAGAAACTATGTCTACAATATATTATTCCAAATGAATAATAACATATTGTTGACCATGGGAGTAAGAATCCACTCGAATTAAATGACGTTGAAGAAGATAATAACAGAGTACTTTTTCCTATGTGCTTTCATTTTAATATCAATTCTATTATTTGACAGCATTTACTGGGATTTAAAATTCAATGTTCTTATCTATTTAATATTCTCTATCGAGTAAAATTAAATATATTATTACATGTGACCCTACTGCACCTCTATCAAGGATGCAAACATATAAAGATGCATTAAATCACGAGACAATTCACTCAAATCATTATAGATATATTTCTATCTGTATTGGACTTTACAATTATTCTTAACGCACCAAATTCTTGTTATTTCTGTTGAATGTCCAATAGAAATCATAAAACAATTCAACTAAAGGCCAAATAATTGAAAAACATTAAGATCCTAACAATCATCAACAAACAAGTAAATTTTTAATGTTAGAAGTTAGAAATCAATATCTAAATGTCAAAACATAAGTTTCAACATTATTTAACACCTATACAAATAGTCAAGCATCGTGTAATTATATTATCAACGCCACTCGAAATAAAAGCATAGAAAGAAGATGAAAAGTGATCTTGGATTGTTGAATATCTTCGATGGCTTCTTGATTAATCTCATTTGATTATTCTTTTTCTTCTTTAACCCGGAGAAATAGATGTATGAAATTATATAGATAGGTGTTTTATAGTAAAACTTCTAGAAAGTTTGAAAGAATTGTGCATGTGATGATTCAAGGCTTTGTCATTGATTATCTTCCTTGTAAGAAATATATCTTATATTATCCCTAAAAGCCTTCTCATTGAATTGTAGATGAAGATATATATTTTGTAGATAACAAAATTTAGGTCAAAATTTGTGTCCTAATTACTTCGCAAATAAAGGTTGAATGAAATTAGGAAATAAAATCTTCATGGCTTGAAATGCCCGTCCGATTGCATAGTTCGAGTATTTGAGCTGTTAGAACAGAAGATTTTGCACTTGCAATCACTAGGCATAAGTATGCCACCTTGTTCACTTTGGTCTCTAAATTTCTCATCATGTTCAGATCGAGTCCTTCCTTACATGCACAATAAGTCCTTTATCTTGAGGAATTATTTATAATTGATTTGATGCAAGTTTTGAAGTTTGCTAATGGATCATCAACTTTTCAAATGTTAAATTGAACCCCCAAAGTTTGTGAATTTCCTTCTGTTGCTCTTTTATTCCTTCCTATTGATCACTTACAACAAGAATAAGCTTTAATTGCCTCGAATCAACTCTAATTAAGCTCCAAAACACTTTTATTCACGCTAATTATGTCAAAGTTGAGATTTTTTCTACTATTAATATATTCAATTTAAATTAGATAGATATTATCTCAATTAATAAATAACTAATGAAGAGCCTATTTGAGTCCCATTTTTTTTTGTCCAAAATGTATTTAAATAATAATTTGGTGGAAAATGTTCAATTAAAAAATAAGAAAAAATTTTGGATTTATATATAATATTATTTTATTGAAGAATGTGTAGTTGAAAATAATATAGAGAAAAATGTATTTTGAAAATAACAGAGACTAAACAAGAGCTAAATTCCATATAAGACCGTAAAATACATTGGTTCAAGAACATTATTAGAGAATTTAGTTGTGAAACTAAAATATGTAGTTTTATAACAAATCCAAAAATAGGGATATCTTTGAGTTTTCATTCTAAACTCAAAGTACATGTATATGTATATGTGCTAGAGTTGAGTATATGTAAGAAGGTATAACTCAGAAGTTTTGGAACAAGGATTTGTGTCTCCACATTGCTTGCCTTTGTCCAATGGAGAGTATAGTTATGAAGCAAATGGTAGAGCGAATTCAAGTGGTGATAAATTAGACAACAAAAATATCATTATTTATTACACATAATTTTTGCTATACAACAAATTTCTTTTCTGGCATGTATATTTTTTTCAATCATGCTATACATACAGGCCCTGGTTCACAGGGATTGTACATGAACTTTAAAAAAGATAAAAGAAAAGTAGAAAAAAAGGAGGGACATGTAAATAACTATAAATTTATTAAATTTCTTGTGTTTTTTTGTTTTTAGGATCATTACAGAATGTTAAATGAAGTCGGAAAATGACCAATCGTAGCAAATATTACGACAAATCAAATAAGTTATTTCAAACTATATTTCGAGAATTTCGATAACATGTTAATTTTAAAAGTTTTTCCACGATCGCACGCTAGTCAAATCAATATATCGCCTATGTCATCTTGAAACTCATTTTGAGAATTACTTCATAGACATATCGAATTATTTAAATGAGTGTCGAAAATAATTAAACGTGCGTCAAAAGTGCATATTAAAAAGAAACATATAGTTCGTCTTTTCTTTACATTTTTTCATTAATATTTATTATTTTTGCACAAAAATATCTCAATATAATTCATATCATTTTATTAGAAAATTTTACTTGGGTATGACATCACAAAAACAAAAACAAAACAAAACAAAAATTCTCGAATGTAAAAATTCATAATAAAATTTTCATTACTTTATATGGGGTATGAATTGTTATACTATTTTTTCCTCTCAATTATTTTTACATGCAAAACACTCTCTTTTTTTTTTTTTAAATACATTAAGGTTACATTTTCCTCTCGATCATTAAAAAAAGATTAAAATTATCTAATAAATTTCCTAATACAATTTTTTACTTTAAAAAAAAATTAAATGACGTCTCTTTTTAATTAATGTCAAATTTTATACATTAATGTAAATTATCGTCTCTTGATCGTTTAGGAAATTTTTAAAAATCTACATTTTAAATGACATCATTTTACACTCGATTTTTTTTTTGACGTCATGTCCTATAGAATTTTTTTTAATAAAATAATGTAAATTATATTGAGAAATTTGTCGTACAAAAATAATAAACATTAATAAGATAATTGAAATTTTTTTAAAGAAAAGACTAGTTATACACTTCTTTTAACACGTAGGTTTAACCTTTAAATATTTTCGATGTTTAGTTAGATCATTCAATATTTCTATGACGTAGCTCTTGAAATGAGTTTCAAGATGACATAAGCGATATATTGATTCAACTAGCGTATGGTCATCAATTTTTTTTTTGAATTAGTATGTTATCGAAATTCTTGAAATGACCTACTTCGATGTGTCGTAATATTTTCTATGATTGATCATTTCTTGCGTAGTTAACGAAGTGAAAAATTAGGTTACGAGCATTTCGAAATGATATTAAGAACGTATTTCGACTTTATTTGACATTCCATGATTTTATTCATGTTCGATTCACTTAAAAAACTGAATAAAATTTAAGTTAAATTCAACATTTTACTTTAATAATATATTTTAAATAATTCATAACTTTTTAACAATCTTGCTTCGTTAATTTCTATCAAAATTTACTTAAAAATTCGATTTTTATTTAAAGCAATGGGTTCAGTTGACAGTTTTATAGGTTAGAGGAACAGCTAAGCCTTAATTTTCCCTAATTTCTGAGATAACAAGTTAACAACTAAGGTAAAACAAGGACACAAGGAGCAATTGGAAGCCAAGATCTGCCAACTCTACTGAAAGACTCGAGACTCGGGGTCTCCGTTTCATATTTCCACGACACAACTTCAAACAAGGCAACAATTCACCATATCGATCGTCAATTATTCAAGCCATGAAGGATCTTAACTTGTTGTGATACTGGTGGCTGCTTTCCTTTGTCATAAGCCCTCGATTTCTTACCATACACATAGCAAATATGGGAAAGTGCTGCTCTTGCGATTACCGTTACCTACTCCTCATCGCCGCTGTCCCGTTTATCTACATCCAGGTTTTCCCCCTTTTCTTTTTCAGTCTGATTTATGTGTTATTTTGAATAAGATTTTATTAATTTAGCTGAAATGGAAAGAACCGATTATTAAAAGGCTTAAATTTACTCACAAAGACCGTGCAATTGATTCATGGTATTTACATATACTGATATCTAATTTTCTGACGGCTTAGTTAATTATGACACGACTGACTCAGTTGATCGATTCACAGATGCGCCTCTTTGTTACTCAATCACGGTATGCTGATCAGATTGCTGATGCTGTACGTATGCCTTGTAAAATTTAAACCTTGTACTTACATATAAACAGGATTACTAGTTTGAAGCTACTTTTATAGACAACGTGTATTGTTCTTTCTTTTATTTTACTTGGGTGTTTCACATGAGAGTGCGGACATTTACTTAACTTATATTGGAATTTTAAAAATTGACTAAAGTAGTTAACAATTGCATCACCATCTTCTGTTTAAATTACTTACATTGGCCTCGTGTACGAGAGGTAAAGTTTGTACCTAATACACATATTCTGTGACAACAGATTGAGGCAGAAAATCAGTGTACAAGACAGACAAGATTGCTAATCGATCAGATTAGCTTGCAAAAAGAACGACTTCTTTCCCTTGAAGGTGCTCTAATGTTTCGACTTCTGCCTCTGATGATGATGGATGATCATTTCTTTTTTCAATTAAAACCTTTTTAACTTCTTGCTGAATTGAATAGATTTTGTAATCTGCAAACGAGGCATATGAAATTGATATTAAGCTATTGTAATGTAGACTAGGAAAACTAATATCTTTACTACATTTTTTGTTTACGTTATTTTTCCTCCAGTTAACAGATTTTGGGACCGCTTGGGCAATCCATAATTTTGCAATTTGATACTGTTTCTTTTTCTTAATGAGGGCTACTATTTTTATTTACTTTATCATCCTTTTCTCACTCTCTTTTCTGATAGCAATATTGGGAGCCTTAAGTTTAATTTATAATTTTGCAATGCATTGGTGTTTCTTTTTATACTGATTTTATTTTATTATTTTAATTATCTTTGACCTTCCACAACTGAGACCCTGCTATGATTTCAGAAGAAAAGAAGCGTCAAGATCAGGAATGCAGACATTTGAGAGCACTAGTTCAAGATCTTGAAAGTATGTTCACGAGTCTACTTCTTTTTCTGTTTATCCTTTACGCATTTAATATCTTGTTAAGCATGAAAGAAGATAAATCCTATCTCCTAGTCTACTAATTTAGAGAGGTATGAAGTAGAACTCTTCACTCTGAGGTGAGAAGAAGAGAAGTAAGAAAAACAAGTACCCAGGAAATGCTGCTTAGGATTTTATCTGCCAAACCAGAACCAAATGCACTACTTGTTTCTATAGGGTTGAACATTAATATACACCTAGGGAAGGAGAAATAGATTGAGGGGGTGTTTGATTCCCATTTTCCTAAAATACATTTTTCTCTCTCTTCTTTTTAACCATATATTCTACATTAAAATAATATTATATGCAAATAAAAAATTCTTCTTTCTTTGTTAACCACACATTCTCCATCAATCTACTATTCCAAAATACATTCTTTAAAAAGAATGCGGCTCAAACACACCCTGAGCATGTTCTGTGAGGTTTGCTATGGAATCTCGTCAAAGATCTTCCGGTAGGGCAAAATTTTGTCCCCAAGAATAACCTCTTTTTGCAGAAATTTTATATTTTTGTAAGTGGAAAAAGGGTTCAACAGCCCCAAATCAAACTTACCAAAATCATCTACTGCTGCATGCTTCAAAATAGTACTGAACTTTTTCGAAAGTGTGTCAAATTAGCGTGTTGTACAAGACTTGGGACAGATTATTTGATCAACTCTCATATCATGAACTTGGACTTTCTTTACAAGAAGATGTAGGTAACATGGACTTTCTTTACAAGACACGTATATTTGGTGGATTCATGAAACTTGTCTAGCTTAGGCAGCTACCAAAATAACTATAAACAAAAGCCTAACCTCTACAAGTTGCCTAAATGTTACATGCAGTAAAATGTTAGGTGAATACATTATTAACTTGAGACTATTTGGAATTATAAGTTGACCTTATTTTGTACCCAACATCTTCAGATGTTGATGCATAAATTTTTTTGGCTCCCTTCTCACGTCCTAGAAGAAAAGAGCTGTATCAAGAAAATAGTAGTCCATATGAAACTGACTTTGCCTATATAATAACATGCCTGTTGAGGGAAATAGATTTTTAACTCCATCTTTATTATGAGGGCATGATAGAAGAGCTTCTTGCTGCAGACTTGCGTAATAGACAGACTACTTGCTCATCCCCACCTTCCCCTCACTATAAAAAGTAAATTATCTGTAAATTATGAAAATAATCAAACTTTGCCTCTGTGTTGCCGATGGAGGAATGTGCATCAAATACACACAGATTTCCATTTTTGTGATTTTTTTTTTTTTTTTTTTTTTTTTTGTGTGGGTTTTTTANCTATTTGGAATTATAAGTTGACCTTATTTTGTACCCAACATCTTCAGATGTTGATGCATAAATTTTTTTGGCTCCCTTCTCACATCCTAGAAGAAAAGAGCTGTATCAAGAAAATAGTACCATATGAAACTGACTTTGCCTATATAATAACATGCCTGTTGAGGGAAATAGATTTTTAACTCCATCTTTATTATGAGGGCATGATAGAAGAGCTTCTTGCGTGATAGACAGACTACTTGCTCATCCCCACCTTCCCCTCACTATAAAAAGTAAATTATCTGTAAATTATTAAAATAATCAAACTTTGCCTCTGTGTTGCCGATGGAGGAATGTGCATCAAATACACACAGATTTCCATTTTTGTCTTTCCTTTTTTTTTTTTTTTTTTTTTTTTTTTGTGTGTGTGTGTTTTAAAGATAACTCCATTCAAGCCAGATAAGGGTTTTAAAGTTGAACTTGAAATAGGGGTTACTGTAGCATAATAATCAAAACATTTGGGTACATGGAGGGGGACATGCTACCTTACCTCCAAGGAATTACATTCAACCTATCTATTAATCTAATGGCAAATGACAGAGTATGAGAGTGTACAAGGAATTACCTCTAACTGATCAAACTAGAAATAAACTAAGGAGTTAAAGTGAATAAAAATGAATGAAACAATTACAGTCTTAAGCTTAGGCACACCCCATTTGTCTAACCTCAAGAGTCCTCCTCTAACTTCACCTACTAATTCATGGGGGTGTAGATCTGGAGTTGTCTTTCGATGTAGCCAGTATTAGTCAACCAATCCTCGACTGTATTTCCCTCTCTTCATATGTGTAAGAGGAGGAGGGGGGGGGGGGGGGGGGGGGGGGGGGGGGGGGGGGGTTCATTTGTTTTTGCCAAAGGTGAGTGTCCTCCTTGTGGTACTGTGTAGTCTATGGCCCGACTTCTTGTAAAGCAATTAAATGGTTACCACAGAGTCAACCTCCACCTAGATGTTATGCAAACCATATTCGCAACAGAGTCTCAATCCAGTTCAAAGAGCTCTTGTTTCAGCTGCTAGGCTAGTGCAATTTTCATAAAATTCATGAAAAGTGAAGAAAAATCCCCTTTATAAATTCCTAACGGCCCCCACCTGTTGCAAGTTTGAATGAGCCTTTGAGGCGGTGATCAGTTTTAAGTTTTAACTGTATATATAAGAAAGCACGCAAACATGTGCATTTGCTATCCTATGGGCGCATTGTGTTGAACCCACATTTTCCATGTAATAACGTTTTTTTCTCCTGTGGCAGGGAAGGGCCTCAAGAAATTGGTTGGTGATGTACAGGTTTGATGAGTTGAAAGATTACAGTTCTTGCTGTTCTATGCTATCTTCTTATCACTAGAATCATTGAACATATTACTGAGTGATTAGGTTCCAGTGGCAGCTGTTGTGGTCATGGCTTGCAACCGTGCTGATTACCTCGAGAAAACTATTAAATCTATTCTAAAGTATGTTTTGTTTATCTTTTAGTGCTTCTGATTTTCTAGCGTGTAGTTCCAGCTGACCATCTTGAGACAATCTTTTATGCTCTCTAGGCATCAAAGTTCTGTTGCATCCAAATATCCTCTCTTCGTATCACAGGTGCCTATTTTTTCATCCTAAATTGCTGCTAGTAATTCTTTCACGTGTATGGGCATATCCCTATGTAGAAGTTGCTCATTTTGTGTGGAGGATGAAAGATATAATAATATTTTCACTCATTTTGCCAGGATGGATCAGATCCCAGTGTCAGAAGTAAAGCATTGAGCTATGATGGGCTAACTTACATGCAGGTCATTTCTTATTTTTCATCCTAGATCGATACAAGTCTAGCATCATATCTCAGTGACCGAGTTCCAAATCTTTTAAGCATTGAGGCATTTTTTACCAAGCCTAATTCTCTATCTCATTTTATTACTCACCCCACAGGCTTTGAAATTTCAAGATTTATGTAAACATCTGCGAAGAAAAGAATTGACTTGTTATATTTATTCCTGATCGTGCCTCTGGTTCTTGAACTGTGCGAGCTCTTTCAAGCATTAAATTGAATTGTTGGTTATATTCTTTTGCAGCATTTGGATTATGAACCTGTGCATACAGAAAGACCTGGGGAGTTGATTGCTTATTACAAGATTGCACGTATGTTTCTGCTTTCCATGGTTCCCCACTAGTTTTTGTGTTAGAAAAGTTTTTATATGGTTCATTCTGTTGCCTGTCTTCCGGAGCATTACAAATGGGCTCTGGACCAATTATTTTACAAACATGATTTTTTATATGGCCAATATCATTCTGTTGCCTGTCTTCCAGGGCATTACAAATGGGCACTGGACCAATTATTTTACAAACATAATTTTAGCAGAGTTATCATCCTTGAAGGTGACTACAGTCTTCTTTCTGCTTTGAATTGCTTTTCTTTTTCATTTTTATTCATGACGTTCACGAGTCAATTCACTTGGAATATTCATTTTTGTGCAGATGATATGGAAATTGCCCCTGATTTCTTTGACTATTTTGAGGCTGGAGCTGCCCTCCTTGACAGTGACAAGTGCGCCTTTTCCACTTGATCAAACTATAATAAGTTACATTTCACTTTGATATTCAATATTGAAGGGTCACAACTCACGTACTCCTAATATGTTTCTGCATTTTCTTGGGGATGTGATAATGATAGAACCATAATGGCAATTTCATCATGGAATGACAATGGACAAAGGCAATTTGTGCATGATCCTTGTAAGTTGCTTTTAACTTAAAAAGTGAGCTGTTAAACTCATATAATTTTAACTAGGTCTCTGCTCAGTTCTCTGTCTATTATTTTGAATTGAAGTGACAATTTCATCTTATTGTCTGTTGAAGGCTGAGTCCTAAGGGTGTATAGCTAGTATTGCATTTTTTGGTGAGTGGGGGTGCACTAGTTGCATTATAAAATTGAGTTCAAATAAAAAATTCTCTTAATCATTAAGTAAAATTAGAGAAAACTAATATTACTTTCGATAGGCAAAACAAAAACCAAGAAGAGTACGGTACATTTCTCATACTTAATTGTACCATATCTTGCTTTCAAGCTTAACATGTATGATATGATCAAAGTCATATTTCTGCAATAACTCAAGCACTGGATCCCTCATTTCATCTCAAAAAAGATTTGTCATGGAAAGGACATGTTCAAAAATCAAAATCATATTTGCCCTCATCCTTCCTGCTATTAGTGTTACAGTTAGGTGTAAATTAATATACATCTCTCCAGGGTCCGTTTGAAGTGGTTGACTTCTTTATACGTGTACAATTTTATTTTAAGATTGATATGACTAACCATTTTAGGTATATAGATGACTTTTTTGTTATGTTTTTGTGATCATCCATTGAACAAGCTTTTCGGATGAACTTTGCTATAAATTTATTTGTCCGCTTTCTGTCACATCTTCCAGATGTACTTTACCGCTCCGATTTTTTCCCTGGTCTTGGATGGATGCTCTCTAAATCCACGTGGGATGAACTGTCTCCAAAATGGCCCAAAGCATATCCTTCTGGAGCTGACTTTTAAAGTTGTATTCAAAAGTTAAAATTCATACTTTATTGCATCAGTTCTATGAATATACGTCTTTGTGTGACTCTTTACTGCAATCCTCAAGAATTTTCTTTGACCAAAAGATCACTTACTGGGATGACTGGTTGCGACTGAAAGAGAATCACAAAGGACGACAATTTATTCGCCCAGAAGTATGCAGAACATATAATTTTGGGGAGCATGTAAGAATTTTTGGAACAATCTCCAGTTTATTTTGTTGAAATTGACTTAATTAATAGGTTTCCTTTGTTCTCTTCATTTACTTGTCATTTCTGCCATTCATCCCACTGACAAGTATCTCCATTTTTTATTTTTTTTTATTTTTTAATGACGAAGTCCTTCTCAGGCATGAGTTTCGTAAGTTGATAGCATAAGTTTTAATATTTCTATAAATTCCAGCTTTTTGTCTCTCGATGAGAGCAATTATCATGATTAGCATGTAAAACCCATTAGTCTCACTGAAATGTTCACATTATTCATCTAATTCTACAATGTGAAGTTTGTGTCAATGTGAAAAAAAATGGTCTTTTGTTTACTGTTAATAATAGGTTTGGTCAAGTATCTTTCGAAGCATTTGCTATTAATTTTTCTAATCTGGCTTTTGCTTTTCTTTTAAGTTTTCCTATAAATCCCTTATCTGTAGGATTTATATTTTTTGGGAGCTATGTGTTGACCAAAATTTGACACCGGGTTTGTATCCTGATGATTTACATAAAATATGTCATTTAGTTTTTGGCTGCAGAAATATTAAATGATTGCATGTCTTAAGACCTCTATCCCCTCCTCTGCCCTTCTACACCAGTGTTACCGTGATCTCATGAAAGTAAAAACACGGATTAGTGTGCTTCTGCTGAAGGAAGTGTCTTAAATTAAGTTAGAACGATGTGATTTTACTATATGGTGAGTTCTGTTTGGGACTGTAATTCCTTGGCATTTGCTTGTTTGAGGTTCCTAATTTTCACGCAGGGTTCTAGCATGGGCCAGTTCTTCAGACAATATCTTGAACCTATCAAGCTGAATGATGTCAAGGTATGCTAGCTGGATATGTCATTGTAATCCACCGCTCACGTCATGCTTCCTTTGTCTAACTTCTTGTGTGATGACTGATGATCTATCTGGTAGGTCAACTGGAAATCGATGGACCTCAGTTACCTGGTTGAGGTAACTTCTTATCTTACTTCTTAAAAAAGTAATTACTGTATGACGGTCAACAGAAAGAAAAGGAAAATAATGGTTGCTTGTATGGTATCCTCTGTGCCTATATAGGACGAGTACGTGAAGCACTTTGCCGACATGCTTAAAAAAGCAACACCTGTACATGGAACTGATGCGATTCTAAAAGCATATAACATAGATGGCGATGTGCGTATTCAGTATCAAGACAAATCAGATTTTGAACGCATTGCAAGTCAGTTTGGCATTTTTGAGGAATGGAAGGTAAAAGTCCTTGCATTTGGGTTCTTTATCGTCGCCATAATTCTGAACCTTCCTTCAGCATGGGTGAAATAAAATTGGACTGCTGCTGACTTTTTAGTTATTTAAACTAGTTGAATCTTTTGTGCACGTGTGGTTTTATCAATTAGCGGACTTCTAATTGAATCATTCGTCGCCTAGTTCCAACTTTCTTCATACATGTAGTCTCAAACCTTTCCCGCATGCGGCCAAAATCTAGCAGACTGGGTCTAGGTGATCGCAATTCAGTACTAAGCAAGTGGTCTTTCCCTCCCTTTGTGATTCCTTGGGTCTTAAATTGCGATTAAAGGCATAGGTAGTGGGTTAAACTCCCCACCTTGTGATTGGACAGGCCACTTGCTCAGTGAAGAAGCTGCATCACTGTAAACTTTTTCCGGTTCAATTGACCGAAAATGTATCCTTGTTCTGATTTTATTTATCTCCAGGATGGTGTACCGAGGACAGCATATAAAGGAATTGTTGTTTTCCGATACCAAACTCAGAGGCGTGTATTCCTTGTTGGGCCCGATTCTCTCCAACAACTTGGAATCAAAGAGGCTTAAAACGAATTGAATTGTGTAAGTTCATGACTATTTGATGATTGATTATTGACCTCCTTATCCCAGCCTACTGTATCAAGCTTCCCAGGCCACAAGGCACCATGTAAGCATTCAATAGTAGAGAAGGGTCGGTAATAGGCAAAAGAATGAACTTGTACACGTGCAGTGGATTTTTCTGGCAAAATCTTAAATGGAAAAATTCCGTTAATTAATAATGGAGGTATATTGCTGTTATTATTATTGTTATTGTTATGACACTAGCTCACTCTCACGGAGGTTTTGGATCGATTTTGCTGTTATAACTTAATTAATTGCACTCATTGAAGCTGTGGAATGATTCTTTATCTTCTGCTGAACATTTTATTCGTGTGAAAGATGAAAGAGGCTTTATAGGTGGAGTACGTAAAATTAAAAAAAATATATAGAACGTGTGAGATATATTAATTACACAAGAAGCCAGAGAGGGTTTGGTGGGGAAGCAGAATGATTGTGGATGCGGTGAGCAATTGACATCTAATTTCTGGGGTGTATTTAATTTAGATTTTTATAAATAATTTATTGGCTATAGATTTCTAAAGATTTATTTGATAGACCTTTATTTTAGAGAACAGCAACAAAATTATATTTCTTTTGTCAATATAAATATATTTTTAAAAAATATAGGTATTTTTAATTAGATAAATAAGCAATCAAAATACAAAAATAAAAACTATAACGTTTCAATATTTTTTGATTAAAAATCTCTAATATTTAGCCTCTATTTGTTTTCCATTACTTGGCTATTAAAATGAAAAATATGACTATTATCCATTGCATCAAATCACCATATTTGAATTTATATCTCCTGTGTAGAGTTGTAACGGTTATATTTTTCATTCTGATTTTTACGTTAATCAGAAACAAACGGGGTCTTAATAATTCCAATACATCCAAACATGTAGATGTTATTATAAAATCAATCTTTCTACATATACACTTTCTTTGACATTAAGTTTGACTTGTACCACTTGTAGCACAACAAATTGTCAGTTTTAAAATGAAAAATATTTTTCCGCCCATAAATTTTTGAATTTGCAAATAATGTCAAATTCCATATGCAACATGAAGTGTACAAGGAACATTATTCTTATAAAATATGCAGCCAATATACAAGAGTTTCATTTATGAATGAATCTCTCCCTTTTTTCCCTTATAAAATCTTATTTGAGTTTTTTTTTTTTTTCCTTATAGGAAAAGAGGAGAGATTATGAATAGTAGATTGATGAAGTGTGTGAGGTTAAAATTTAAAGAAAAATTTTAGATTTGCTCGTAATATTATTTTATTGAAGAATTTATGGTTGAAAATGAATTTTGAAAAATAAATTTTTAAAAGAATTGAAATCAAACAATGGCTATAGTGGTTGGAATTATAGCTAATGCAGTCAAGTTGTGGTCTATAGGGCTCTGAAGACAATCGCCATTTAGTTCAAGGAGTATCTTTTTGTCAAAATAGTTCACGCTTTATACTGTTAATAATATCACACAACTCGACAACGGGAATGATGCGAATCAGATGAATGATAAGAAGACTAAAAATCTCGAAGTGATAAAATAGTGAATCCACAAATAATTTTAAAGTTCCACGAATTCAAAGATTCTTGTGAGAAGGAAGGGTAGTTGAAGACAAAACACATGGAAGTGCTATCAAGTTCCCACCTACAGTTATTTCTATTCCCCATTAGTGCGCTTTTAGTGGATTTTGTATTGTTTGTTCCCCTTGCAAAAGTCACGGGCTTCTTGGAAACACAATAGCAATGTGACTTCTAAAGCATGGTTCGAAGTTCTATCGCATTTAAACAAATTGTTAATGAATGTACTGACATCAATGGCATTATGAGTGGCTTAATTTGATTATTTTTTATGCATGGTACCGCTATTTACATCCATAATGATATATATATCAGCTTTTAAAAATATAATTATATTATATTTTTTTATCTTATGTAAATTTACCTAAATAAACATATATAAATTAAACAAAAATATATCGTTCCAACTTCATCCACTAATATTTATTTTTATAAATTCTTTTAAACCTTTTTATATTCTTTTAAAGTTTGTGTTTGACTAAAATTCTAATAATAATAAAATACCACCTTCATCTAAAATCATAAAATCCTAATTACAAAATATCCTCTTCAGCGAAATTTTTTTTTAAAAAATCACATTATTAGAGTTATAATTCTTTCATGATATGGAAAATAGAATATTATTTTTATGTTTTTTTTAAGTATTGGTTTGACAGATGAAAATACACGAGAAATATCAAAATAAGTTTTAATATCTATTCAAATATTCTTACTTTACAAAAATAAAAAAATTTAAAATTATCAGCCAAAACACAAACAACTAAAATTAGGTCTGGGCATCGGGTAGTTCGGTCCAGGTATTTCAATACCCCAAACCACCCATTATGTTTCGGGTTTATCGCAAATAAAACCATTCGGGTCTTTGTAAATATTGGAACCGAACCCGAACCCGAACCCGAACCCGAACCGGTGGTCCCAATTCAGTTTCGGTTCTACCCATAACATTTTTATATATAGTTATTTAATAAATATTTCACATAGACCCCTTTGGTACATGTATCTAATAAGCCGCACCGCTACTCAAAAATATGTGCAATGGAGAAAATCCAGTTAAGGCCCCCGTTTGATCCACATTTTTAAATATTGATTTGATATTATTTCAACCAAACATTCTTCAATAAATTAATATTATCTGCAAATCTAAAAAAATTTCTTATTCTTTAACAACATATTTTTCGTCAATATACTATTTAAAAATGCATTCTTATGAAAATAATGTGGCTCAAACAAGGTTAAAAATTCAAAAAGCAAAATATTGGATACTAAAAGTCACGAAATAGGAGAAAATCAAAAATGAAATTATAATTTTAGAAAAAATTGCTTTTCTTGATAAAGCTTATTCGATATCTAAAAAATGCATAATAGATATATAATTTAATTATAAACAATGCTTGAATTCTCCTACTTGTAAAACGAATTGATATAAAAAATACTAATTGAATACATAGCTAATTTAGTATTAAAAAATTACGGTCCACATATTGAACTCTCTCTGTTTGAATAAAAAATAAATATTTGAAAAGAGAACCACGAACTCAAGATAATAAAAAGGTACAACACAGTGTAGGCAATAAATACATCAAATTCAATTGCCATGCGTTATGAAAAAATTTAAAAAAAAATAAAATCACTTAAGTTTATTAATAATACAAGAAAGTAAAAAGTTTGAATTGCAAAAGCATGAATGCTTTGATTCATCAACTTATATTACAATTTGTTTGAAATTTTTGATTTATAAAAAGCTCAAATTGTAAACATTAATATATAATAACCTCTGAAATGCAACAATCTGATGTAAGGTGAGATGTAAAAAAGTAAGAACCAATTTGTATTTTTTAGAGTTAGAGTTTGAAGTTTTAGACTAATTACTACCAAAATTAGGATTTTTAGGTTTTATACGTTTTTTTCCAACGAATAATTATAAAAATAGGTTCCATTCGAGTACCCACAGTTCTAGTTCAGGAACCAAGAACCGAACCGAACCCAATCGGTTCTCGGTTAATAGTTCCGGTTCCTAATTTATTTTTTTGAGAATCAAGTCAGAACCTTTGATTTCGGTTCGGGAGATTTGGTTCCGGTTAAAATGCCCAGGCGTAACCAAAATTATGAGTTTATAAGAAAAAAAATTATTACACATTATTTAAGTAGGGATTTGTTTGGTTGCTTGAGCAATATACTCTTGATAGAATCCTATAAATTCAAGAAATGATATTTGCAAACCTTTATAACTAAATATTAAAGCATCAACATGACAATATAGAACATGAGAAATAAGAACCAGATTTAATGTTAATAGTGATTTGATGAATACATTGTTTTTTTTTTTTAAATGAAATTGTATTAAGAATGTATTTATAGTGAGATGAATATATAAAATTTGTATGAATATGTAATGTTTAAATGAATGAATTTAATAAGAATAATATTGGAATTTGACGTGGATGAAAATAATAATTTTTTTAGAAATTTATTATTTTAATAAGAATGTAAATAGAGTGAGATATATATATAAAAATTGCGAAAGTAAATAACGGGCACCCTAATCCATTCTCAAATGAAACTCAAAATAATTGGATAATATTTTATTCAATTCAAACACAAAAATGGACTTCCTCGTTTCTCCTTTTTGGATATACTGAGTTGAACACAAATTAAAAACTTGAGGACTGAAGAAGCAGTTTTCCCCAAAACTAAATGAGCGTAAGCGCGTCGTGTTGTAATTGGTTGACTCCAATTCCCGACGATTCTAACTTTTCTCCAAAAAAAGGCATTGATAAATGAATTATTTTTATTCTCTTATAAATATAAATATAAGAGAAAATTATAGCTATCGTTCTCATGATTTTTACAATATTGTCCCCAGCCTTTTTAAGGCCAAGTGACGGAATATTTGGATTGAAATCATTGGGGATTGAGGTTAAGCCTGTGAAAAATCAAAAAGATAAAAGAGAATAATTGTAGTAGAAAGCCGTTCAAACTCTCCTAATTGGATCCCAACTCCTGAATCCATTCCGATTATCCTCCTCAAATCTCAATAGATTATATACACAATCACTGAGTGTATTAATATGGCATATGATGGTGATTATATATATAAAAAGCTGAAGCAAGTGTAGTTTAGTTTAGAGTGATCATCCAGAGATGGAAGGATCGACGAAAGAGAAGAGGCAGGTTGAATCGGACTGTATGAGAGAATGCATGAGGAAGCTGTCGCTTTGGTACACCAAAACCTTCGCTCCACTTCTCACCCACGACGATCTCAACCCCATCATGGCCACCCTTGGTTTCGTCCCTTCCCTCGTATCCGTTCCCGTCAACACCATTGAGATTGATCATCGTCAATTTGAATTACACTCCACACAACCCACCTTTACCGCTCCTTGGATTGAGTACTTGCATTGCTCCAGTGGCCTGATTTCCGATTTTCCGCCGCCTAGGCCACGTCTCCCCTATTCGAGGATTGATGGTCTCCACATTTACACCTACAGGGCCTTTCTTGATGCCCTCAACTTCTACCTCCGCATGCCCAATCTCTCTGATCTCTTTCACGTTCGGTATGCTTCACATTTTTACGATGTCGTTTAATTTGAAATTTTAACTAGCTCATTGATTAGTGTCATGTGTTGTCGTAATTCCGTCTGATTCTTCTTCTTCTTTGAATATTATTGCGTTCTATGTTTTAATCTAATGTAATGTCCACCTGTGTTACTATTTAATCTAGTTTAATTTCTATCTTTGTTATGTAGAATAATTGTCGTAAGTGAGTGTTTTTGTGGAAGCAGGAGCAATATAATCATTCCAACATAAAGGCTTTGGCTGGAAGAAAAAAAATTAATTGGATGCACAGAACTTAACACCCTTGGACTGTGTGGATTTCTACGTGGGCGACTTTCCAAGAAGCAAAACTATGGGACAATTATCCCCATTCCCCCTAGTGTTCATTCTTATGTACTCTGTTTCTCGAGTGGACAATATTCTCAGTTCATTAAATAATTTGGGTAATCATTGCATAAAAAACCTGTGATATTTGATATATAAAATTTAACGAATAACCGCCATTCATTTCATTTTATTTATTGTATATATACAGCACCAGATGATCCCACAATGCTGGTTTGGATGAGAGACTAAATGGCCCATGCAATTTTTCATTTTGTTGAATTGTTTGTAGAAATAGTGTCTTTTCATTATATCACTTGCCCCACAATGTGGATATGTTATTTTTAGCTGTATATCTTAGTTTTTCTAAGTCCTCTGCAAAGTCAAGTGGAATTTACATATCATATTCTGAAAGGTGAAATGTCAACTCTGCAAGCTCCATCTCTGATGTCTTAAATTCATTGTGAGATATAGGTGTTAAGAGAAACTTAGAAGTCTCAGAAGTTAGAAGGTACACTTGCATAAACACCCCTTCATACATGGTAGAAATTTTCCATTGAGATTAGTTAAGGCTGATAAATTTTTAATTAGTTGAGTAGCATCAAAATGATACTTCATGTTTTTGTACATGTTGCACTAAAATTGGATCGAGAGATTTTCCTTTTGCTTGCAAGTTATGGCACCAAAATTTGTTCTCTTTGGAATATCGAGTTATACATGGTCCCCGTGAGATGGAGCGTGTTGTGTTGTGTTGGAAAAGGAAAAGAAATGGTTGTGAGATTTTTATTCACTCTGGGAATAGGAATGGAAAAAACCAAATTGAAACTCTAAAATACGATTGGTTAAGTCCTAGGTTTTGTTCAAATTGTGTTTAGTGGCAGTGCATGTATGAGCATCTGAATTTTTATTTAGTTATCAGCTCGATGAAGTTATTGTCGTTCCTGGATTGTCTTTTCCTCCTTGATCAATCGTTTATTTCTTCTTTCCTCTTTAAACTTTGCTGGCTAATAATTTATCAGTAACTTTAATCGATTATCAGTGGATCTTCTAAAATTTATCATATTGGAAGTGATACTCATGTAGTACTGAGTGTTTGTAATTAAGAAATGGGAATCCTCTTCCTGCAAGCTTAACATAAAGAATTCGTTATGAAGATGACTTTCAACAATAAAATGAAGTTGTGCATAAATCTCATCTTGTTATTTTTGTTACGTTGTTCCAAATTTGACAGCTCTATTCCCGCTACTGTTTCTAAAGAATCTGTATATTGTGTGTTTATTTCCTGAGCTGAGGGGGAGTTGGTGATAGCAACTTGAAGTTATTGCAAGATATGAATTGACATAGCATTATGTGTTGAGGTTATTCTCATAATGATATTGAGTTCATTCCACTCGTTCTCTTATTTTTTTATGTTTCATCTAGAGACCAAATATCATCAATAATTGCCTAGAATCATGCCATTTGCTCTATACTTTCTTTTTATTAAACTTCAATGGTCTCTTTTAGTCGAACTTCATAACCACTACATAGCCAAGGTAGAAAATAGGCCTTGATAAATCAATATCCTTAATCAATTACTACCAGATTTTCAGATCTACTTTCTCTACTTTTAGTTGCAGACTTTTGATGCCTGTTTATGGAGTACTCAGTGAATTTGGACTTTTTATATCCGCTTCTATTTCAGGGGAATGCCGCTCCATCAAGTTCACGATCGAGGCAAGAAGTGGTGGTGTATGGGAGAGGACGACAGTATCTTTGTCTATGGAGAAGGGACATTGGATCAAGCTGCATATGATTCCTATTGTGTCGAAAAGATTGGCATAAACTACAGCAACAGTAACAAGGTTTGCAATTCTATCACAATCCGGAACAGAGGAAAATCTACCCCTAGCAGCTGCATGGTTCCACTGAAAGATATCATAGTGTTATCCTTATAACTGGAGTTGGCTCCATTCATTTTATGACATTAAATTTTCTCATTGTACGTGTTCCAAAGAAATGTACGTTGGCTTTGGACACATCAAAACTTGTGACTTCATTCGTTAAAGCATTTTCCATTGGCTTTTCCTTGATGTTGGTAATACTTTGAGAATAATACTTGTGAGACTTTGTTTTCCCAGGCTAGCATGAGTACCGGACTCCTACCAACTTTAGTAGCTACTTGAGAATTCGTTAAAGCATTTGCCATTGGTTTTTCTTTATTGATGGTCATGTTTTTCAAAATTCTTATCTTTAGACTCAGTTTTCCCAGTGTAGCGTGAGTAATTTGGCTCCTACCAATTTTTGAACAATTTTGGACAAAACGAGATTAGAAGAAGGATAGGAATTATTTTTAGCAGTTGCTTTATTAAATATTAATTTTCCTTTTTTACCAGAATATAACAAATTTATATTCTCATTCAAAACTACTTATGGGACTGCAATTGGCCACCATCCTCGTATACCATAAGTCTGTAACCAAACTTTAAAGCTCTGTGTAGTGCAGAGTTCATTTGCATTCAGTCAAATTTGGACCAAGAAGTATCATTCTTAAAATTCTCTTATGTAAAGTATTTGTTCTTGTAACTCTCATATGACATAGGAAAATGATGTCTAGAATTTGTTTGAAATTTCAATCCTTCGAAATTCTGATGAAATAGAAAAATGTGAATACAAAAGGATACAAAAGAATAACTAATAAACAAAGAAAGACTAATCCAATCTCTCACAATTTTGTTTTACCCTCTAACGAGAATTCATGAAGAACGTAAATGTGTAAAATAAGAACAATTGTCTCCCTGGCTTGGTTAGAAGGTTCACTGTTTTGATGACAATATATGCACCAGTCTGCTCCAGTCATCTACTACGACTTATTCGGGGATAGGAACCTCAAGACGAAGCCTTGGACACGTCCTTATTGGACCTGTTGTACTTCATATGGCTCTTGACGAGTTGGCCAGCAGCAATTGCTGACATGAGAGAAAGCTCTCCAGCAAGAACGGCCCCAGCTACAATGGTAGCTAACTGCCTTGAGTTTGATCCTGGAGCTTCCTTACTAGCTCCCTTCACTCCAAGAAGATTCAAGCAAGCTGACTGAGAGGCCAGTTGTGTCCCACCTCCGACTGTACCAACCTGAAAGAACCCAACAACAGCAAAATTAGCCACAGATCTCCGTTTTTTTTTTTTTTTTTTTTAAGTTGTTACTTGCACCCAAGGCAACCATCTTCTTGAAAAATGATTCGGTAATGAAATTTACCTCAATAGAAGGCATAGTTACAGAGATGTGAAGGTCCTTTCCATCGTTGACAGGTTCCATCATGGTGATGCAGTGAGAACTCTCAATATTTTGTGCAGGATCTTGGCCAGTGGCAATATATATAGCAGAGACAATATTGCTGGCATGGGCGTTGAAGCCACCCAGAGCTCCAGCCATAGCAGAACCAGTAAGGTTCTTGAGCATGTTGAGCTCCACCAACGACTCGACATCAGTCTTGAGGACCTTCTTCACCACATCTTCCTTGATGATAGCCTCACAAACAACTGATTTACCCCGACCTTCAATCCAATTCACAGCAGCCGGTTTCTTGTCTGAACAGTAGTTTCCTGAAATGCACAATATAATGAATTTAGCATGTCAACAAATTTTATAAGCTTGTTTAACTTGAGAATACTAGAAACTGTTGAAGAGAGAACAAAAGAGGAGGAAAGTGAATGTCTGATTACCAGAGATGCCAATAACATCCATGTCCGGAAATTCCTTGTGAAGGAAGTCCATCACATTCTGCACACCCTTAGAGACCATGTTCATGCCCATTGCATCCCCTGTACTGCAGGAGAACCTGATGTAGAGATTCTTGCCAGCAATCGCACACTTGATGGTCTGAAGCCTGGCAAATCGGCTGGAACTGTTGAAAACAAGCGACAAGGCCTCGAAATTGAGAGGGTCCTCGAGGAAAAACTTCAAATCAGCAGCGCGCTTGGCAGTGCCGAACCTGACAACGGGAGCCCTGGTCATCGCGTCCCTAAAGACCACACTAGATGCCCCGCCAGAGACATAGATGGCCTTGCATCCCCTGTTGGTGCTGGCAACCAGGCAGCCCTCCGTGGTAGCCATGGGAACCGAGAATTCTCTGCCATCGAGCAACAGAGGCCCAGCGATGCCCACCGGAATCTGAACGTAACCCACAGGCATCTCGCAGCACTGACCTAGTATGGCGTCGTAATCGAAGCCCTCCAAGGGAAGCCCTGCGAGGGACTTTCCACAGATCCTCTGTAAAGCCTCACGGCGAATAGCAGCGGCACGGAGAGTATCACCAAGCTTGGATTCGAGAGAATAAGAAGGGGTCTTGCCCTCCACCACAGACTTGATAATCTCCTCGTCCACCTCCGAGAGGGTGAGCGCCGGGGCCGGCAGTTGATCAGCAGCATCAATCCTGTCTAGTTTGGATTTAGGTTTGGGAGAAGCAACTTGGCAATCAGATGGGGTTGGAGCGGCAGCACAGGGAGCGGCACGGGAATCCTCCTTGTTCATCAACTGATCAATCTCCTCTAATTCATCCAAAATGTCATGGGTAGCACGGGGAATAATCAACGACTGCACAAAGCTGATGCCGAAGAAGCCTAGGAGATAAATGAAGGAGACAAGAAAGGCAACTAAAGCACTCATTTCAGAGAGGGTAAGGACGTGTAGAGGGGCAGAGTTTCGGATCTTTTCACGCCATCGGAGGAGTAGATAGTAGACGGCGGAGAAAAAGATGGTGAAAAAGACTCCGTTAGCGAGGTACAGAGGTAGAGGAAGGACATCTGAGGACGAATCATGGTTTTTGGTGGACGGTTTTTGTGATTCTTGAATCATCGATTGTTGTTTGACGTCCATTCTAATTGTAGATTATGATCCCTTCCCTTTAATTCAGGCCAATCGATGAGGAAGATGAAGATGAAAAAGCTGATGGTTGGAAATGGTAGCTATAGTCTGGATTTATAGGGCTTCTTGCTTATTCTCCATTTTGGACTCTACGAGGTTTCGCGGAATGTGTTCAGTTATGGACTTGACTTGCAATATTACATTCAAATTCGTCAGTCTTCTTCAGTGCAATAAAATAAGAACATCGTCAATGTCATGTAACAAAAATTAATATGCTTTTGCGAGTTAATTGTTACAATGGTCATTGAACTTAGGTACATATTTTTGATTGGTCACTGAAATTTAAAATATCAAGTTTTGACTACTGAATTTTGAAAAATATTATACATTATTCACTGAATTTTGAAAAATGCTGTACATTACTCACAGTAAACTCGATATTTTTCAAAGTTCAACAGTTAAACTAGTGAGTACTATCCAACATATTCCAAAGTTCAGTGGTCAAAACTCGATATTTTAAACTTCAATGAGTAATCGAAGATATGAACCTAAGTTCAGTGAGCAATCAAAAATATAGACCTAAGTTCAGTGACTAAAACTCGACATTTTAAATTTCAGTGACCAATCAAAAATATGGACCTAAGTTCGGTGACCATTGGAACAATTAACTATGCTTTTACTGGTATAATTTGCAGATAATGGTAAATGAAAATTCGCACTTGACTCGTCAAATTTTAATTTAGTTCACATGTTTGATTGGATTGATGATTTTTCAAACTTTAATTTAGCTCACATGTTTGTTTGGATTAATGATTTTTCAAATTTTAATTTGGTCCATGTTTGATGAAGATTAAAACTATTTTTTTTAAAATAAAATTTGATAAAAAAAATAATTAAAAAGATGTTTAAAAAGTTATAAATCTTATAATACGTTGTTGAACTTTGATTTGAATAAAAATTAAGATTTTAACCTCAATAGGTGCTTAATTTCAATTGAATTTTTAAATCTGATTTCATTTTAAATTTCACCACACATGCAATCTCTATAATTGATTAAAATTGTTAATTGACGGCTATATTGCTACAAATTTTTCACTAATCATCGCATGTCAACTTATCGCTAATTCACATGGCACATCTTTTAATTATGTAATCAGAAGACACTAATGTAATCGTTGTTTTCATGATGAAACTACTTATTATTCTTTCGTAAAAGACCAGTTATAGATGAGTACTAATTAATTTTTATCAATTTGGAAGACGATATATGTCATTATATATGATAATAGTGAATTTTAACACAAAACTGAAGTTCAACTACTCAAATGAGAAAAATTAAAGTTCATCTACTTAACTGGAATTTTGCTAAATTTCCATTGCCAGCAAATGAAGGTTATTCATAATTGGCGACTACAGTTGTCGCACTATATGACATCTTATTTGTGATTATTTCATTATTTATATGAAAATTAATTTGATTGTTTCCTTTAAAAAAAAATTACTAAAATCATTATACATGGGATGTTATATAGAATGACTACTATAGTTATTGACTATGAATAACATTATTAATAAAAATATATTTTGTTTCCTGAAAACATTGTTCACGGAATTCTATGTTATTTTTTCAAGCTAATTTGTTTTTTTTTTTTTTAATTGTAATCAAGATAAAGAGGTTTGTGCTCTTGTTTGGCAATGGTTTAGATTATAAACACGTTTGATAAAATCATTTTTTATTCATTCGTTTAATAAAATTTGCAAGTATTATTCACTTATCTATTATTTCTGTCCATTTATATTTTAAAATGATTACAAACAATTCACATATTAAAAACGAAAAGGGAAAGGGAAATGCCAAGATACAAGTCTAATACAACCAACAATGACTTACAATATTAAATAACAAGATAATATATTATCATTTACCATTCATTCAACTAAATATTATTTTTTAAAAAGACCATTTATGTGAACCATACTTTTCTTGCTTTATTTCATTTTTTGTTTACTTGGATCTTGTGTTATTTTCGCACTTATCTACAATAATCTATGATTTAATTATTATTTTAATTAATAATAAACACACTGACTTGCTCTCCAATATATTAAAAGCATCACAATCCTGGTGGGAACCTGCGGCCAGATTTATTTGGTATGGAGCAATCACTTTAGAGTAGGATCTCTTGTGCGCAGAAGTGTACAGGCAGTGAGGGGAACCTGTGATCCAGTTGAGGCATAACCCGCGATTTACCTCCAAGGTTCTAGGGGCAAGAGTCTTGGGAGTCCAGGATTTAGTCTAGTGTACGTTGGGATACCTAGATATCAAAAAAAAAAAAAAAAAAGAAGGCGTCACAATTCCATTGAAAAAAATAAATCAAGAACCTTACTATCGACTAATGACGATAAATATCATTATTATTTTCATGATTGAAGTTGCCAATGTAAATCCAATGCAACATGGTTAGACTAAAAAATTGAAAATGTCAGTAATATTTTTGGCACGTTACCACTAACCCATTTAGTCTCGTGTGGTTGGCGCCACTTTTCTTTTACCAAGACTAACCAAATATTGGAATATAACAATTATTGTCAATGTACAAGTTGAAGTTGTAATAATTGATTTTATGTAGAAAAAGTGCCATCTTCGAGCATAAAATTCTTGCCTCGTAGGTCCAATGCCACAAAATTTGACTCAAGACGATGGTGGGAGTTCCCATTGCAACTCGTCAATTGATTTCCACCAAAATAAATTGCTTTTTGGTAAATATTCTTATTCTCATGGATAATAATATGTTTTCTCCTGTATGAAGGCAATAAAGTCAATTTGGAATATTTGTCAAGCCTATTTTTCTCTGAGAAAAAAGGATAAAACAATTGAGTCGGATAAAAAGTTCACTAACCAACGATCGACCTACAAGATTCTTAGTAGAGCTTTCGGGCCCATATAAAGTAGTCTAGTTGAGTTTGGGTTCTCTTTGACGCTGTAGTATATATCCAAACTTGAACATCTCATGATGACATTGTCTCGAATATGAACATAGCTGAAAGTTACCTTAAGAACGAGTACCTTCCAAGGAAAAAAGTTCTTAAGGTACCCATCCTTTTATAACACAATTGTAGCCACGATACAGAGGCCGTCGATTATCTCCTTGGATCATCTTACTTGGACCCCCGCATTTCTCTCAGCTCTCTATGCGCAATTTATTGTTGTTGATGGAGTTCAATAGTATGTCTTCGAAGGATTTTATCAAACCAAACTTTAGACCGACTATAACGATGCTAAAGTGAATTGAAAATAAGTACAACATAAGCAAAAATAGACAATATTTACAAAAGTTCCTCTCCAATGCAACACTAGAGCGACTCTATCTAACTGACGCGGCAAGAAAAAATAAGCATTATAAATTTAAGTGTAGAGATTATTTTAGGAGCGAGTTAATAAAATTTATACTTTTCTACTTATCTTCTCTCTCATATTTCTTATTTACTTTATAATCTATAAAATAAAATTGAGTTTTAATCAATCTTTGAAGTTCTTGAAAATTAGGGACCTAACTTCTGATGGTGATAGCCTAAATGATATACCTATTTAGCATTTATTGATCAATCACTCTGAGACTCAAGGACCGAACTTATCGGTTATGCGAGACACCATCACCAGCGTGACGGAGATTTATGTTTGAAAGAGATTTTATTTTTCTCCAACGGAGATCACCATATGATGTGACCTTAAATGATAAAACCAATATGGTAAATATTATATCTATACATTCATATCACGACCAGCGATCATATAATAACGTCATGTTTGAAACCACACGAATCTTCGAAAGCAGCCGAGATCAAATAACTTATCTCGACAAGCGGAGAGTTTCATAGAATTGCTCAATAAAGGACAACTGCATTAAGTGGGAAAGAAATAACAAGCCTGCAGTGGTCCACTGGCTTATATTTAAGTTAAGAAATCACCAAATACCCATTTATTCTTTTCAAAACACTGGATAAACTATCACTGTGGAATTGGGCAAACTGCTTCCGCAAAAAAAAAAAAAAAAAAAAAAAAAAAAAAAAAAAAAAAAAAAAATAGTAAACTTTTATTATGAGAANAATTGATATCATCTCTTGTACCAGTTAAACAAGGAGAAAAACAAGAGAGAGGGAGAGCACCATCGACAGGGTAATTTCAAGACGTGGCCACAGTTGACTCCATAATAGGATTATCCTTGTTGAAGGATTGCCATTCAACTTCCCTGAGAATTTTAAACCTCTCATCTAATGTAACAAATCCAGTTTGGGGTGCTACAATGCCCGATCGTCCAGCTTTATAGAGCAGAAGCACCCCAGCTCCCATATCAGGTCCATGGAGCTTTCCTGTCAGCAACACTCGAAGAGGCATGAAGAGAGATTTCCCCTGGAATCGAAATAGAAACAATTTGAAACCAAAATCTAACAGTAGGCTAGGTAAGAGTCCTGTAATAAGAGAAGAAATCACAAACCCTTATACCATTCCCTTAAGGATGGTGATGGTAGAGCCCCAATTGATAGAAGAAAAATCCACAACCCCTTGGGGTTATCATGCACTTGGAAGCAGTAGTAAAAAAAGCATATTTTTTCATGCAGAGCTAACGATTTAACAATTATTTAGCCCTTGTTTGAGCCCCATTTTGTCATAATCTCATTTTTTTCAAAATTAATTTTCGACCATACGTTCGCCAAAAATAATTTTACATGTCAACTGAATTTTATTTACTTATTTTTAACCACATTCTCCGAAAAAAATACTATTCCAAAATACATTGCTTCACCCCTCCCCCACCCCAAAAAACAAAAAAAAAGGGGCTTAAAGAAGGGCTTAATAAGAATGGTTTAGTTTATGCTCCTACCTTAAATACAGGGAAAGAAGTGTCAATTATCTTCAGCACTAACCTTGCGTTTCAGGGTTTTACCAAAGCTCTTGACCCACTTCTGCCATCCAACGTGACCTTCTTCAAGCGCACAATTGAGCTCACCAGAGTCATAGGCAGCAAGCAAGTTAGCTGCAATATCTGAAAGCTGATCTTCTAGGACAGGTTTACCTTCCGGACTGTAATCAAACGTCAATAATATCAACCATAGTAATAAAAATCATGACATGTGAGTAACACATCTTGCAATCACCAAAGCATTTAGCACAAGTATGCCTCTATAAAGTGGCTACATTACTACCATCAATGTTGACATTCACCATGGTTCAGATGAAGTGTACATCAACGGAGAATAATAACATACGCATAAAAATCTCCACAAGGTATTAGCTTTTAATATACAGTCACTATTATGTTGCTACCCACCATAGTGATGGTTTCTTAGACCAGCATCTGATTTTGCAAAAGTACCCAAAATCCCTACAAACTAATATGGTTGCTTTCATATTGGGAATTTTTTTTTAGAAGGGCCTTTTTCACCAGTCAAAGTGAGAAACAAATGCCTTGAAGTTAATATCTCCACCTTTACCCAACCCCAACCCCAACCCCAACCTCACCACCATCCCCATCCCCTCTTCACCTATCACCTTTGTAACTCATTTGGGTTTTCTATCTGGCACATTTTTCGTTCCACCGTTGTTTTCTCGATGAACAAACAAATAGAAAAGATGCAGATTATCCACATTGTTTTCAATTGTCCAACTTTTGAGTTGCTCAAAACACTAGGGATTACAGACGGTGAAAAATCTCCATTTGTTCTCTGGTACTTGGAAGGCTCCCAAGTACCTCTCAAGCAGATACTCGAAAGACTCATGAACTCATGAGAACG
>NC_036251.1:22760422-22798445 GCF_002742605.1 Olea europaea var. sylvestris
GGCAATGAAGTAGGGGAAGGGGGGATGGGTCTGAAAAACCCAACGAAAAGGATTGATCAATAAAAGGAAGGCGTTTTACATAAATCTAGAATAAAAAAATAGAGGCTCATTTTCACTCTCTCCAACTTGATTCTTCATAAGAATTTCATCTTTCGTATTCCACGTCGTGGCAATTCCAAGTCATCATGCAGCTGATGGGCAGTTGAATTTCAAGCTATAATCTCCAGTTTGCTTATTGTTGATCCTGACAGAGAATAACCATCATGAAATCTGTTCATTCCCATAACTTCTCCTTGAACTAAAACAATGGGTTTTCCGTGGATGTAAATGCATTCCTCCCGTAAGGGTTCAAGATACTAAAACTACCCTCTCATGCCCACAAACGTTTATGCTTACATAACATTTTCTGACAAATTGTAAAACCATTTGAAAACTATCATGCATTAAATTTGCTATTGAACGGAAAATGTGTCCATCAGAAGTGTCCGTGTTTGTGAGAGAGAGATAAGAGTCTGAGTCCCTTCTCAATAAATAGAAAATGCATTAAAGCAGAGAGAACTTAATCATTTGAACCCAGCAATTGCTTGCTTGTTACAGTTTACACTTTTCAATCCAATTTTGAATTCCTTTCCTCTGTTTTATTCTTGTTGAAGTATCTAAGCATTTTATGCATAGTTGCAATATTTGTGTTTCATTACTCGCAACAGTTAAGGTAGTTTCAGTTTATCACACAGGTAGCCTTGAGAGAAATGCTAGTTCTGATAAATGACTTCTCTATTTAAAACAGACTGCCCTTCAAAATTGTTTGAGTGTAAAATTGAGCATGCATGACAAGAAAATGGATTAGAAAGTTTAAGGGAGGATATGCTTAAAGCTGATTTTCAGGCCAAATATATAGATGGCATTCTTTAAGCATCTTTCATATGCACATGCATATTATGTATAAGAATATAATAGCTGGAATCTTATAAAGACTAATGTGGACCGTGAAATTTTATGCACCAGAACAATCTTAAATGAAATTGGACAAGAGAAGAAAGAATTGCATGTTTTACTTGATGATAATGTCAAATATTTGCAACTTTTAGATCCAAAATTACCTAGCCAATGTTGCATATAAAGGATAAGATAGCAAGTTCGAAAGAGCTGTGTCCGCATCTGTTATCAACTCAATTCCATCCTTCAGCAGCTGAATCGTCTCCTGTACATATGTATTCAGAATACAACAAAAACTATCAGTAACTTGTAAGGCTCACCAACCAATGCATACAACAGAATTAAATGCTCAGCCAAGGACTTTGAATAATCAATGTGATTTGATAAGCCTCTTTTGTCAAATGACCAGCATCTCAAGAAGGGGATAGAATACCATTATACAAGCTCAAATCAATCTACAACTTGCTGGAAAACTTCTAGCATGTCCAGTATCTCATTTCAATATGTGAATAATAAACTAAAGGAACATCCAGCTACAATAATGTTCATGAAAATACCACTCACAAGATAGAGCAAAAGAAGATGGAAGAGAAATCTCTTACTTCTATAAAGCTCCCCTCTGATTCTGTAAGGATGCCAGTGCTCTTCCATCGCTCACCAATAAGCTTGGTCAGGTCTCCCGAAGGAAGAGATCTCAGATGTTGACCATTCATCCACCTTTGATGTTAAGAAATAAGTTAAATGGAGGAACTTCAACAATCAATCAAAAGCAATAATGCTCTACAAGCATAATTATTAGAGTAACAAAAATGACATCACTATGAAGAAAGGTGTAAAACTAACAAAGAATCCCAAAAATTTGATATAAGTGGCTGCAGCTATATTGAATTGCAAGTGGAATAAAGAATTTTTAATTATGTAATGTCTAAAAATGCCATACTTACCTTAACTTTGTAGAATCAAAAATAGCTCCACTTTTGTTAACACGCTCAATTGTGAACGTTTCAACTGAAAACCATGATAGATTTTGAAGTCATTACATTATTAAAACGTAATGACATCTATCAGCTTAAGCTGCAAGATGCATTACATTTATAACACAGATTTTTGAAACTAACCGAGTTGGTCAAGTGTAAAAAACTCATTCTCAGTACCATCACCCCATCCCAATAATGCAAGATAGTTCACCATAGCCTCAGGCAAAAATCCCATCTCCCTGAACTATCAAATGGAAATATTACAAATGATATTAGTCCTGGATAAGGTGAAAAATTAATCCATGGGATATTGAAATAAAGTGATAATCCAGAAACATAGATATATATATTTCCCACTCTTATTTTTTATGAATCAGAGTTGTATTTTTTCTACTTAGATAAGTTGAAACCAAGAACTATTTTAAAGAAAAACAGAAATAATTGTGTGATTGACTACCTGACCCACTGAAGTAGCACCATGCCTTTTTGAAAGTTTGCTCCGATCAGGTGCAAGAATCAAAGAAACATGTGCAAAGCAAGGCATTGGGAATCCGAGCGCCTGGTTTGTATTTACAAATGTATTTCAATATTAGCTTATCCACATTTACAATAGAAATTACTTGAACAACACAAATGCACAATTCAACTCAACAAAGCAGAATTCCAACTTAAATAATGAAGAGGAAAGGCACAGTACTTTATATATCAAAGCTTGCCTCAGAGTATTTGGCAAATGTTCCTCCGCTCTGAAATATAAATCTAAGTTAGAATGCAAGTTCAGGAAAGTAAAAAGCATATAAACAAGGAAAGAGAAACAGTATTTACATCAGCCAATTGTTTCTATTGGCAAAATTTGGAAGTAAGACCATGCTTTACCTTATAACATGTGATATAGCCATGGTAGCATCATCAACAGATACACAAAAATTGTAAACAGGTTGCCCATTACTTCTCATAATCACAAAGTCTCCAAGTGTGTCCAATTTCCAACTTACCTTCAATCCACTATCAGACAAAATTAGTAGCGAATAAATAAGGCATGATGTCAAACACTGTCACAAAGATCAGGCAAGCAGTTGAACAGAAAGTGCTTAATTTAATCAATTCCACTCACTAATTAGATTTAAGAAAGCATGAACATCTCTAAGAAAGTACCATATCAAAGCCATAAAAACTGAAGTTAACAATTTTTTGCACATATCCAAATTCAAAAAATTATGGTTTACGTCATTTGATGATATACTTCCGGTTGGTGAGACTAAAAAGAGGTAAATTCATAAGTTTGAAATTTGGAGTACTTTAGAATCCAAAGGTTCCGTTTAAGTAAAGCCAAAACATAAATTTATGGAATGTCACTTTAGGAATAACAATTGTTTTGGGAGTTACAACAGATCGTGTAGTCTTCAAAAAGTCATTGTTCTAGGAATTTAGGGGGCGTATTCAATTGATACTTTTAATGACTTTTTGAAATTTAAAAAGTTTAGGAATATTCAATGTAGACTTTTTAAGACTCTCTAAAAGTATTGATGCATTCAATTGAGACTTTCATAAACTTTTAAGAAATTTCTAAAAGTCACGGTGTACTCAATTGAGACTTTTATGAATTTATAAAAAAGTCTCTAAAAGTTACGGTATATTCAATTAAAACTTTTTGGAAGTCCCTATGAATCTTGGGGTATTCAAATTTTAATAACTTCTAGAAATTTTTATAAAAGTCTCTGGAGTACTAACTTTTAAGCAGAAAGTACTCATATAAAATCTCAAAATTTGTCTCTCATTAATCACGAGATTTTAGAAGACTTTCTCAAAAATATAGTTTTCAATCTTTCTTTCTTTTTTCCTTCTACAAACATTAAATTTATAATTAAAATTTATTTTTTTCTATTGATTATATTTATTTCCATTTATCATTCTCTCTCTTTTACTGTTTGTCTCTATTTTCTATGAAAAATTAAATTGGAATCTTGTAACTTTTTTAGTTATTTTTTCATTCATTTTTTTGTGAAAAATATCTATGTTTTATTAAATTATAAAGTTTATAGCTAAATATAAATATATTGATTTTTATTTATTTTAAAAGTATATTATATTAATAATATTGAATATTAAATTTATTGTTTATCATATATATGTATAATTTCGATTACTATTTATTTAATTGTGGTATTAAATTTTTATTCTTTTGATTTTTTTTATTATATGGAAAGAAGAAGGGGGAAGGAAAAGGGGAATTGTCGAAGCAACACCTCGTACGTGAGAATTTCACACATTATACCAGATCCACATGAGTTCTATTTCAACTGAAAGTCTTCAAAACACTCTTGAATTCTACAAAAGTCTATAAAAAAATTAAAATGGAAGTCCATTTAAGTCTACGAAAAACTTCCACTAATTCCATACAAATCTATAAAAGATCCACGGAATCCACAAAAAACCATCACTCAAAAAATGTCCATTAAAATCTTCAAAGGTCTCAATTGAATATACCCCCCTTAAGATCAATTATTAACATGAAATATAGTCTTCATGAACTGAAGATGATGTAATGCATAGTCTATTGTGGTTGCTAAGGATCAAATTGCTTTGGATCTTCCAGTAAATCTAGCAATATTTTCACACAAACAAAACACATAGATAGGAAATATTGATGCCCTCCATTCAACACAAAATTTATATAAACAAATCAGATTCCAATTGAAACTCTCCCACACAAAGTAAAACAAACACATCCATGATGGGGATATCCATTCCCCAATTAAGAATAGTTCATTCCTAATGCATGTACAACCAGAGAGTCACATACATGCCCCAAGCGCATAAGAATAACAAGTTTTACAAAAATGTATTCACATCTTGCAAACTGATTTCTCCACAATTTTCAGCTCCAAAATTTCGCTCGAGTTCTCTCATGACATTATGTCTACACAGTGAGTGGTGATAATGGTAAAAAAATGAAGGCATGGATGTGTATGTTAAACAAAACTAAAGATTGACGTAGACCAAAGCTACATATTTTGCTTCCTACTCTAGTGTTGACTGAATCCATCTCATTTGCAATCCACTATTCATTAAGATTTAAAAGTGATTGTTACTTCACCAAAGTTTGACACGTACTTTTGTGCCTATAAATAAAATTTATGTATAAGAAATAAAACTACTTTAATTATAAGAAATAAAACTACTTTTGCTGGTCATCTTATCTTTCATGAACATTTAAATGCACAATTACCTCCTAAACATGGATAAGATGAAATTAAATTATTTGTTTTTTTAAAATTCATATGTTTGAACTGTAATGTTCTTGTCATAGAGAACTTTAGAATACGATTCTAGCAAATTTTAAATTATTTGCCTTTTTAAAATTCATATGTTTGAACCATAAACTTCTCGTCATAGGGAACTTTAAAATAAGATGGTATCACAAATTTGCTTCTGAACCTGTACTCGGATTCATCCTTCACATTTGTCACTTGGAGCATCTCTCTCACTCGGGGTGTGTGTGTGTGGGTTGAGGGGTTGAAGGGGCGTAAGCAATTGGACAATGCCTTACTCTCTAAGAGAACCAAATGATGAGATGAAATAGGTTGCTGATTTTGGTTGGCATTAGTACTAATAGGTTTCCTCAAGCCTACCTCCGAGCCGCATGGGGTTTCTTCTAGTTTGTTAATACATAGGTTAATCAAATAACTTATAGAGAAAAACTTATATTAACAATAAATTATATGCAACACTACATCTTAGCCGAACAATTAGCCACATGAATGAAAAGGGCAAATAACTAAAAAGCTGCAGCTGTAGAATCAATTAGACATGTTGATAGTTTCCTCAAAGTTCAATAGTTAACTCACCTCACCACGGATGAGATCATCTATTTTCAGTCTGCCTTCCTTAGGAACTCGAAATCGATAAGTGTATGGTGTCCCCTTTGCCAGCTCTTCTTGCACTTCGTCATATGTAGCACTAACCCACTTGCCAGTGTATATAGGGGGCAGTTGCTTTAACTTCGCAATCTCCTTCATCTTTTCCAGCTCCTGGCATATTGATTATAGAGATAAATTATTAAATATAAGAAAATTGAGAAAGATAGAGGGAAATGGTTCCATCAACCTCTGTTGCGCCATAAAATAACTGAATTAAAGAAAACTCAACCATGAGGACTGGATGCTGACAAACATGCTAGATGCCAGGCAACAATGGTCATTAATAAAAAATGGTTTATTTCATAGAAATGAATATAAACTCTAATCAATTCAGTCAAAAATCTACATTGGAGACAGAACAAAAACACGTGCGATGACCTCATTTGAACAGAAGCAGCGATAGACATGACCAGATTGTAGAAGTTTATCAGCATAGTGTTTGTAAAGAGCATTTCTTTCAGACTGACGGTAGGGACCGTACATCCCACCAACGCCGGGGCCTGCACATTAAATCCGCGATGCTTAAAAAATAAAAATTTGACAAATAAACACTAATGGGAAAAGAAAACAAATTTTCAAAAAGTAAAAGAAAATAGTTGCACAACCTTCATCCCAATCGAAACCCAGCCAGGAAAGATCACGAAGCATTGCTTCCTCGGACTCCTTAGTTGACCTCTCCAAGTCAGTGTCTTCAATTCGAAGAACAAATTTGCCGCCTTTGGACCTGGCGAACAAGTAGTTGAAGAGCGCAGTTCGGGCACCGCCGACGTGGAGATTTCCAGTTGGAGAGGGTGCGAACCGTACTCTAACAGTATCGGTCGACGGCGACGGCGACGGCGATGGTGATGATGCTGAGACTGAAATGCCACGTAATATTCTTGACCCGAATAATAACATCGGCGGCGCTACCTCTGAAGTTGCCCGAACTCTGATTCCCCACCATGGCGTCCCCACAAGACTCCCCATTTCTTATTGCCAATATATATCAGAGTAGATAGGAGAAAAACCTCAGTTTTGAAGAAAGAGAAGCATCTTTTCTTTTCTTTTGTAAAAGTGTCTTTTGTGAGGGTAAGATGAGTTAGGCTACACTTACAAAATGGGTTGACAAAGTTAGATGACAAAATCACATCCTCACCAATCATTTTAAAAACAAATTTTTAAATCATTTGAAATCAATAGCCAGGATTTTGCCCACACACTTTGTAACTCAACTTTTGTAATCTAATTTTGTACAAGTAGCTTTATTGGGGTAAGATATGTGCTCGAGGTAGGGCTTTGGGTTGGGCAATTCAAACTCAGAGGGTGTTGACACCCAAAAATAGTAAAAAGAATTTTAGAATAGTGTTATAAAATGAGAGTAAAAGATAATAGAGAAAATTTTAAGAGAATAGAGAAAACTCAATAAATCTTTTTGTGTGTATTATTGAAAATTAAAGCTCTATATTTATAGGTAAGAATCAGGGATACAATGATAATAATTTCTAGGACTACATGAGTACAAATGTCATTCACCAATAAATTCTAATGGACTTTCCATTTACAACACTCCCCCTTAAATGACATATTACAAAATATCTGCCTCATTAAAACCTTGTTTGATAAAAATTCAATGGGAAAAAAATCAAACGAAGGACAAAGAGTACAGTTATTTTGGAATATTAAAATTAAATGCTGCCTCATTAAAAACCTTACTAGGAAAACTCAACGGAACAAAACCTAAGCGAAGGAAAAAGAGTACAGCTACTCCCCCTGATGTTGATCACTGAAAATCTTTAAGTCGACGCATTCCAACCTCATGAACTAATTTCTTGAATGTAGATGTTGACAGCGCTTTTGTGAATAGATCAGCCACATTGTCACTTGAGCGAATTTATTGAATATCAATGTCACCATTCTTCTGAAGTTCATGTGTATGAAAGAAGTTTGAAGAAATATGTTTCGTCCTGTCGCCTTTGATATAGCCTCCCTTCAGTTATGCAATACAAGCTGCATTACATTCAAACAAATTTGTTGAATTATCTTTTGTTGAAGTCAATCCACATGATGATTGGATATGATGGGTTATATTCCTCAACCATACACATTCTCAACTTGCTTCATGGATTGCAATAATGTCAAAATGATTTGAGGATGTTGCTGTCAAGGATTGCTTCAAGATCTCCATAATATAGCTGTTCCTCCACGTGTAAGCACATATCCTGTTTGTGATTTAGTTTTATGTGGATCGGAGAGATAACCTGCATCTGCATATCCCACTAAAGCAGATCCTGACTTTTGAAAATAAAACAGTCACATATCAATAGTATCTTTTAGGTAACGAAAAATATGTTTAACGTCATTCCAATGCCTTTGAGTTGGTGTAGAGCTATATCTTGCAAGGAGATTTACAGAAAAAGTTATGTCAGGTCGAGTGCAATTTGCAAGATAAGTTAATGCTCCAATTGCACTAAGGTATGGTACTTCAGGACCAAGAATCTTTTCTCCATCTTCAAGTGGACGAAATGGATCTTTTTCACATCAAGTGATAACAACCATAGGTGATGACAATGGATGTGCATTATCCATATAAAAGCGTTTTAAGACTTTTTCTGTATAAGTAGATTGATGAACAAATAATCCCTCTGGAAAATGTTCAATTTGTAATCCAAGACAAAATTTAGTTTTCCCCAAATCTTTCATCTCAAATTCATTTCTCAAATAATCTGCAGTTTTGTTGAGCTCTTCAGGAGTTTCAATTAAATTTAAATCATCAACATAAACTACCACAATTGCAAATCCAATATTTGTTTTCTTTATGAAAACACATGAGCAGATATCGTCATTTTTATAACCCTCTTTCAACAAATATTCGTTAAGACAATTATACCACATGCGTCCAGATTGTTTCAATCCATATAATAATTTTTACAATTTAATTGAGAACATATTTCTCGGACATGTATCATTTATTCCTGGCACCTTAAATCTTTCAAGGACTTTCATATATATGTTACTGTCAAATGAACCATATATATAGGCAGTTACTACATCCATAAGGCGCATATCGAGCACTTGTAACACGGTCAAACTAATTAAGAACCTAAAAGTGATGGTATCCATTACGGGAGAATATGTTTCCTCATAATCAATTCCTGATCTTTGGGAGAAACCTTGAGCCACTAGTCGGGCTTTGTATCTTGTAATTTCATTATTCTCATTTCTCTTTCGTACAAAAACAATTTGTATCCAACAAGGATTACATTTTCAGGCGTTCGAACTACTAGTTCAAACACTTTTCGTTTCTCCAAAAAATTCAATTTTGCCTGTTTGACTTCTTTCCATTTTGGCCAATCATTTCTATTTCGACAGTCATTAACAGACTGTGGTTCAGGATCCTCATTTTGCATAATATCAAAAGTCATGTTAAAGGCGAAAATATTGTCTATAACAATATTATTCTGTTCCCATAATTTATGAGATATCATATAATTTATTGAGATCTCATTATTTTCGGACACCTCTGGTTCTTCAGGAACCATACATTCAATATTTGATTGATCAATCTTTTCTAATGTGATTTCTTCTGAAATTTTTGGTTGGTTTTTCTCCTGTACTCTTCTTTTTCGAGGCACAGAGTCTTTTGAACCAACTGATTGACCACGCTTCTGACGTATTTGAGATTCATTTGCCACAATAGATTGTGCTGCAGGGACATTAATTTTTGCTGGGATATATGAATTTGTCACTTTTCTCGTGTCAACAAATATATCAGGTAATTAAATTGCAATTCTTTGCAAATGAATGATTTTTTCAACCTCTTATTCACATTGATTGCAGCGGGGATCAAAGTGAGATAGAGTTGTCTCATTCCAAGAAATTCTATCTTATTTTTAGGATATAGTTTTTCTCCTCCCAAAGTTGGGAAAGTCATTTCATCAAAATGACAATCTGCAAAATGTGTAGTAAATAAGTCACCCGTTAAAGGTTCAAGATATCTAATAATAGATGGTGAATCAAAACCCACATAAATCCCAAGTTTTCGTTAGGGACCCATTTTAGTACGTTGTGGGGGTGAAATAAGAACTTGGACAGCACAACCAAAAATCCGTAGGTGAGAAATATCAGGTTCATGACCAAATGCAAGTTGCAAAGGTGAATATTGATGATATGCAGTTGGTCTTATACGAACCAATGATGCAGCATGTAATATGGCATGACCCCAAACAGAAGTTGGGAGTTTTGTTTTCATAAGTAATGGTCTAGCAATAAGTTGTAGAGGTTTAATAAACGATTCCGCCAAACCATTTTGTGTATGAACATGTGCAACTGAATGTTCAATTTCAATCCTAATTGACATACAATAATCATCAAATACTTGTGATCTAAATTCACCAGCATTGTCAAGACGAATAGTCTTGATTGAGTAATCGGGGAATTGTGCTCGCAATTTTATGATTTAAGTAAGTAGTCTAGCAAATGCTACATTCCTAGTTGAAAGTAGGCAAACATGTGACCATCTTGTAGAAGAATCAATTAATACCATAAAGTAACGAAATGCTCCATATGGTAGGTGTATTGGCCCACATATATTTCCATGTATTCTTTTCAAGAAAGTTGGAGATTCAATATTGACCTTTGTAGTTGAAGGTCTAATGACTAACTTGCCTTGTGAACAAGCTACACATGGATAATCATTAGATAAAAGAATCTTCTGGTTCTTTAAAAGATGTTCATGTGAGTTGTTTATTATTCGACGTATCATTATGGCTCCTGGATGTCCAAGTCGATTATGCCAAAGTATAAAACTTTTTGAATCAACGAACTTCTGGTTCGTAACATTATTTCATTCGACTATTTTTATAAATGTAAAATATATGCAGATGGGAGTGCATGAAATTTTTCTTTTATCTGCTTCTTGCTAGATGCAAAAGAAGTGATGCAAAGATATTCAATATTATTTTCTTGCATCATCTCAATGTGATATTCATTGCACCGAATATCTTTAAAACTAAGCAAATTTCTTCTGAATTTGCTAGAATAAAGTGCATCGTCAATATATAATTTTGTATTATTTGGTAAAATAATACAAGCTCTTCCGGAGCCTTCAATGATATTCGACGCACCCGATATCGTGTCAACATTATTTTCAGCTAATATTAAGTCCAAAAAGTATTTTTTGTCTTGAAAAATAGTATGTGTAGTTGCACTGTCAATTAAGCAGCTGTCTTGACTATCCATCATGAATATATAAATATAACAAAATAAACAAAAAAAATTTTAAAAAAAACTTGAATTTAGATTTAAAGAAGTAAACATTACTTAATATCATGAAATAAACGGTGCATAATAGAATTTTATTTTTTTTTTTTTATGTGGAAAAGTAAAAATATATTTCAGACTGAATTTTTAAAATGAAAGAAATACTAGTAAATTAATCTATATCTTCTATCACACCACCTCCAACCAAATTGTCAATATCTCCATTTAGATTAGTAAAGAAATCGGAGACATCCAAATGAGTCACATCAATTGGACCATCATAATCAGCAAAATTAATCTCCAATTTTTCTTTTTGCTTGATTGATCTCTGGTAGAGATCTACAAGATGTTTTAAGGTACGGCACATATGTGCCCAATGCCCTTTCATTCCACATCTGAAGCAACTTTCTTCATGCTCCTTTTTAGATTTGCCACTCTCGTTTGCTTTATACCTTTTGAATTTATTGTTTTGTTGTTGATAACTTTGTTGATTATTTCTTCCATGATTTATTCCACATACACGTCCGTGTCCGTGTCCACGTCCGCGTCCAAGTCCGCGTCCACGTCCTTGTCTTGATATTGTATTTGCTTTAGACAATGTAGTACCATTTGCTTCAGGCAATGGTACAGACCCAGCTGGACGTAATCCATGATTTTTCATCAACAATTTATTATTTTGTTCAGCAACTAGTAGACAAGATATAAGTTTTGAGTACTTTTTGAAGCCACGCTCACGATATTGCTACTGCAGGAGCACGTTCGAGGCATGAAAGGTGAAAAAAGTTATTTCCAGCATATCTTCATCGGTGATTTTTTCTCCACACAAAGTCAACTTTGAACATATTCTGAACATTTAGAATTGTATTCACTAACCGTTTTAAAGTCTTGCAAACGAATGTGCATCCACTCATAACGGGCTTTGGGGAGGACTATAGTCCTCTGATGATTAAATCTTTCAGTTAACTTTTTCCAAAAAACTTGTGGATCTTTCTCAGTGAGATATTCAATTTCTAATCCATCGTGAAGATGGTGACGGAGGAAAATGAGTGTTTTTGCACGATCTTGTAGGGATTCATTGTTTCCTTTTTTTATTGTCTCTCCCAGACCCTTTGAGACAAGATGGATATCAGCATCCAATATCCATGACAGATAATTTTTACCAGATATGTCAAGTACAGCAAACTCAAGTTTCGTAATGTTTGTCATTTGTTTAACTACACAATCAAAAAATACAATTAGTTTCGAAAAATATGATTAATCATCACATGTTAATCAAATAGTCAATATCAACATGACTTTAAGTTATGTATTTTCCTCTAAGGATAAACACTAATTTGAAATAATATGTTCTTCGAAACATATGCTACTTCTGGAGCACATTATATTTTGCTATTATTTCTTCAAGTGCAATATGTCAATGGAATATTGAGAGTTATAATTTATGCTCTCCAGGAGCAAATAATATTCTTATAATGTTGTGCTACTTCTAGAGCAACAACGAATAGATCTTTGATTACTATTCTTCTGGAATATTAATTATAATGTTGTGCTACTTCAAGAGCAACAACAATTAAAAATAAATTTAATGTAATGTTTCATAACTAAACATAAAAAAAATGATAATACATCCAATTGCTCACCATTAATTAATATACAAACACATGTAAAATATTATTTTGAATTTATAGCGTGAGTCGAGTGAAACACAAAAAAAATTGGTGACATGTAGAAACATATTCACATATTATGGCACGAAATTCTAATTATGTGCAATTAAAAGAATTGAATTAGTATTAACCAGTTAAAGCATGAAATTTACAGAAACCAATGGATTTGAGAGAAAAGATGAGTTAGGTACAGTTATTTGTTAATTGTATATTATATATATATGGAATCAGCCAAAATAGAGATCTGGAATTGAAGTTTGCTTACAAAGAATATTCACCAATTAAACAAAAAAAAAATTATAAGCATGTGTAGAACGTAAATGGCTAATCTAAATATAAGGAGGGTATAGGAATATGAATTAATGCATATCAGTTGATTTAACATAAATATATCTCCATAAAAATACACGTGGATTGATGTAAAGGAAAAAAAACATTAATTAATTCAAAGAGAGGTACAAAGAAAACATAATGATTGAGAAAGATGAGATCACGTATTGCAGATTCAACATATGTATATGTAAAATTCGCGTATTATCAAATTAATTTTGATATACGTGATAGATGATTATGAAAAAAAATTACTACCTTCTAAGAGTTTCGTGCTGATAACATGTTATAAAATGAGAGGAAAAGAGAATAGAGAAAACTCAATAAACCTTTTTGTGTGTATTATTGAAAACCAAAGCCTTATATTTATAGGTAAGAATCAGGGATACAATGGTAATAATTTCTAGAGGTACAAATGTCATTCACCAATAAACTGTAATGGACTTTCCATTTACAACAAATAGTAGATTGTAGAGAATGTGTGAGGGGTGATCGATCCAGTCACTCAAAAAATGATAAAGCTAAACGTACAGAATACGTTTCACAGAAAGTCAAAAATGAAGTGATGAGCCGACGAAAGGAGAAGCATTGATTGGAAAAAAGTATTCAATAAATTATTTAATTTTTTGCCTTAGTTTTCGAGCTCATTATGGGATATCAAATGAAATCGAAATATTACATTCTTAATATTATTTTGAAATACTCACGACCTAGTATTTCATGTTTTTAATGGTGCGCAAAACGGCCAAACGTATCAAATATTACTGTGCGTCGAAGTAAGCCGTTCCAAACTAGTATTTCGAAAATTTCGATAACAAGCTCGACAATTGTACGCTAGTTGAATCCATAAATCTTCTATATCATCTCGAAGATCATTTCGAAAACTATATCATAGAGACATCGAATAATCTAAATGAATATCGAAAATAGTTAAACGTGCATCAAATGTATGTGTCAAAAAAATGCGTATAACTCGTCTTTTTAAAATATCGCGACAAATTTCTCCATATAGTTTACATAATTTTATTAGAAAATTTTATACGTGATATGACTTCAATTTTATTTATTTTATTCTTTTGTATATGTTATAAATTGTTCTACTACTTTTTTCTCTTGATTAATTTTACATCCAAAAAATTTTTATATATAAAAAATTTGATCCTTTTTAGGAATTTTTTTCTTGTTGTTTAAACAAATTTTTTTAAAAAAATAATTTTTAAAACGAAGTCTCTTTTGACATTAAAAAAGTTTAAAAGTTTATTAAGAAATTTTTTAAATGACGTCAAAAATTTTATTAGGAAATTTATTAAGTTATTTAAAAATTTTAATTGATCGAAAGGAAAAAGTAACAATAATAAAAAAAAGATCCTAAAAATAATTGATATTTTTAGCTATACAAAAAAAAAAGATGTAAAAATAATTAAGATAAAAAAGTAGTATAACAATTTATAGCCCATATAAGTCATACAAATTTTATTAGGAATTTTTACGCAAAAAAAATAAAAATAAAATTGATGTCATGCCACGTATAAAATTTCTTAATAAAATGATGTAAATTATATTGAGAAATTTGTGACGAAAAAATAATAAGTATTAATAAATAATTGATTTTTTTTAAAACAAAAAGACGAGTTATACACATCTTTTTAACACATATGTTTGATATATGTTTAACTATTTTCGATATTCATTTAAATCATTCGATGTATCTATGATATGATTCTCGAAATAAGTTTCAAGGGGATATAGAATATTTATGGATTCCACTAGCATATAATTGTCGAAAAAATGTTAAAGTTAGCTTGTTATCAAAATTCTCGAAATACTAGTTTGGAACGGTTTATTTTGACATGCCGTAACATTTGCTGCATTTGACCATTTTGTGCACCATTAACGACATGAAATATTAGGTCGTGAGTACTTCAAAATGATATTAAAAATGTAATATTTTAACTTCGTTTGATATCACATAATGAACCCCAAAATTAAGACAAAAACATAAGTAATTTATTGAATTTATTAAATACTTTTTTCCAACCAATAGTTTTGTGTTTCTCCTTTCGCTGACACGTCACTTCATTTTTGAATTTTCTGTAGCCTTTCTATGAAACGTATTCTGTGTACATCTAGCTTTATTCGTCAAAAAATAGATTAACAAAAAAAAGGATCTACTAGAGAACGTGTGGATGAAAAGTTTTTTATTGCCGTGTAATATTATTTTAATAAAGAATATGTGGTTAAAATGAAAAGAGATAAAAATGGGAATCAAATGGGACAATTTAACATGTTGGGCTTGATTTAAAATTAAGAATGTGTTTGAGCTCCATTTTTATAGGAAAAATGTATTTCAGAATAGCATTATTTTAATGAATAATGTGTGATTGAAAGAAATAGAAAGAAAAATGTATTTTGGGAAGAATGGAAATCAAACAAGGCTTAAATTAATCTAATCCAATTATTAGTTAAATTTCAATCTAATTCAAATCGATAAAGCTCGGGTTGGCTTAGATTAGATTGGTCGGTTTGGAATTAGGCTCAATTAAAGTTTGATTTGATTATTTTTGGTTGAATTTGAACATTGTTTAAAGTTTAAACCACTTAAAAATCTCTGTAATTTTTAATCTATATAAGGAATTCTTTCTGAAAATTAATTTATAAATAAGTTTGAAAATATGGAGCATTTTTTTTTTTATAATTTTTTGGAGTTTATTCATATCATTATCATGTCCATAATTTTTAATTTATGTCTATGTAGTTTTTTTATTTTTATTTTATGTATTAAAATTTTTTAATTCATCGAGTTGAGTTTTAATTCATAACTCAGGACCCAACCTGACCTCACGTTTGATATTCCAATCCAATCCAACTAAAATTGAACTTAAAAACCTTGTTTGGGATAGGTTTATCGGTTTGGACGAGTTGGATTGATTTTTGCTCACCTCCAGCTTGAGGAGTTAATTGTCCCAGTGGTTACTGAATTTATGTCTATATCTTTGATTGCTCACTAAAATTTAAAATATCAAGTTTTAGCTACTAAATTTATCCAAACGTTGGACGTTATTCACTAACTTAAAACTCGTTTAAAATCTTTAATAGAATTAGTGACGTGGCTAACGAAATACACATGTGGTGCATTGTTACATCGTTAATAAATTGCCACGTTCGATTACTCAATAAACTTTGAAAAATATAATTGATTGCTCACTAGCTTTGAAAAAATCCAATCGATTGCTCAGTGAACTTGACTTGTTCAAAATTTGACCAGAAACTTATAAAAATGATGTCGGCCAATTGTTCATTAAAAAAATGTTTATTGCAATCACACAAGTTGCGTAAAAGTAATAAGCAGGCAAACAAGTTTGGATTGTTGATTCCACGAGAATGAATGCTCAAGTACATAATAGTTAAATTTAATGTTAATATTTATTTTTAGAATTTTAAGATATTTACATCATTTGAAAAATTTAAATTTATTTTATGTTTTGTTGCTAAAATTTAATTTAATTAAATTAATACTTGAATTTTGCAACAAACACGCAAAATAAATTTAATTAAATGAATTTTACAATGTTATAAAAATTCAAAATTTAATAACGAAATACACAATAAATTTGAAATTTTCAAATAATAAAAATAGCTTAAATTTTACAAAAATATGTTATAATTAAATTTAGCTATTGTGTAACTGAGTAATCATTACTCATAGGATTGATAACCCAAACTCATTTGTTCATTTCATTACTTTTATGCCATCCGTATGATTGTGGTACATTTTTTAACGAACTACAGGTTGACATTATTTTTATAAGTTTAGTAGCCAAAATTCAACCAACTCGAAGTTTGGTGAGTAGTCTAAGATTTTTTTTTTTTTTTTTTTAAGTTTAGTTAGCAATCGAAGACATGACAATTTGTTAACAGAGTGATGAGGTGTCACATGTGTATTCCGTTAGACATGTCACTTATTTTGTTAAAAATTTGGAATGAATGTTAAGACAATGAGTAACATCCAACAATTGGATCAATTTAGTGACCAAAACCTGATATCTTAAATTTCAGTGAACAATCAGAGGTACAGACACAAGTTCATTGACAATTGGATCAATTAACTCAGTGCTTGAGCCTTTTTTAGAGAATATTTATGTAATAGCCATTTTTTTATTTGGAGAATTTGAGGTTAAAAAATATAAAATAATTTAAATATATAAAATTATTTTATTGAAAGAACATTTAACTAAAATAAATTCAGAGAAAAATGACTTGTTATAAGATGAATGTCATTGTCAAAGGTTGAGTGGGGCCGCCCGTTCCAATCCGACCTTAAAATATGATCATTATATCGAAATATGGGTTTTATTTTAGGAAAAATTATCTAAAACCTTATTTTTTAAGTTTTAATTTAAAAAAATCAAATATTAATCATTATTGTATAAAAAATTAGGCTTCCTGTTTGGTTCCCTTTTTCTAAAACTCAATTTTATTTATTTATTTATTTTTTGGTTTTCAAAGTCATTTTCAACCTAACAATTAATTGGGCCCACAATTTTCTACCATATAGTTTATCAACTTCTATAAAAATTTACTAAACATCATTTTCGGCTAAATCAATCAAAGTCCAAGTATATGCACACCAAATCATCTTACCCCACATCACCCACTCATCATTTACACAATTTCTTCCAAAAATCAGATTTTAAGGTTTTCCATCACCAACTCTTGCCACCATCAACTACAGCCACTGTTGACCACTAGACTAGCTGTCCTACTTGCCTTTTCCCTCTTCTCTCGCTCACTTTCGCTAATCGATGCATGGCTCTTCCTCTACATCATCCTCCTATAGATCAACTCCGGACTTTGTTTCGATGATATAATTTTGGCTAATTCTAGTGTGTTGTCTACCATTCCTGGAGGTGACACCGTCACATCCTAACATTGCACCACTTTAACATATATGATTGTAAGTCAATTTCTACCACTCTTTCTATTAATTTCAAGTTATCTCTAAGTATGAGTCCTATCAACAAAGCAAAAAAGAAATATCTCAAACACCGTATGCATCAGCAATGGGTAGCTTAATGTTTGATATGGCGAATCGTGGTGAAGAGCATTTAGTATTATGAAGAGGATCCTGATATATATTAAAGGTATCTCAAATGTTGTATTATATTTTGGAGGATCAGACTTTACGATCGAAAGTTATGTTGATTTAGATTATGCAGGTGATATTGGCAAAAACAAATTCATCATTGGATATGTGTTTAGCTATAGGAGCCGTAATTTGAGTTTCAAAATGGCAATCTATCGTGGCCACTTTTACAACGGAGTCAAAGTATTTAGCAGTTACATAAGCTAGTAAAGAGCCAACCTGGTTGCAAATGTTAGTGGAGGATCTCATAAACAAACAAGAGAAGATTGCTAATTTATGAAAGAACTTTTTACATTTTAACAAAGAATTCAGCATTTCACTTAAAGACAAACCATATTCGAGTTCAGCATCGCTTCGTCTGTGAGAAGGTGGAAGACGGAAACGTAGATATACAAAAAAATGATTGTAACATTTAGTTAAGAACCTATTTGATTCTCCGTCATATTACTTCTTTTAAGTTGACCAACATTGATTGAATTAAAAATCCCAGGTCGTAAGGACTTTGATAAGTGTAGTTTCTATACTTATTTGGGATCCTAAATGATGATATTTTGTTATTTTTTAGATGAATTAGTACTTAATTTGTTATTTATTATTTTTATTAGGAAAAATTCATGTTTCGAAGAAGAATTGGAAGAAAGAACGAAAAAGGGGGTAAAATGAAGCTAATCCAAAGTTTGGGGACTAAAATGCAAATACTTGAAAAGTTGTTTCAAAATTCACGATGAAGATTTGAGAGTTCCCGGGGTCAATTAGATGAGAAAAAAAGTCAAAGGGATGAGTTATAGTCAAAATATTATCATACATAAACTTTCAACTGAAAAAGTTATGCTTTTGATTTTTAGTTTCATATTGAAACCCAACTTTGACATAGCAAACTTTCGAACTGAAAAATGATATCTCAAGAAGAATTGTATCCCTTTGAGTAAGCTTTTTCCAACGCACTCTGAATCATTCCAATCGGATATCGAGAGAGAAAGTTATGATAAAAATACTAAAAGTTGTTCGACTGCTAGAACTTAGTCAAGACGTGCGCCCTCTCCTGCAAGAAAGGCGCACGTCCCCAACCAAAAAGAAGGCACCGAGGCACCCCAAGGCTCTCAGGCGCACGTCCTAGATTACATTAGGGGGGCGCCTCAATGTTAAACGCAGAAAAATTTAGCTTTCCTTATTTTATTTTGGTAAGGAGTCTCCTTGACATCATATAAATATGAGAACACGCCCACATCAGGGAGAACCTCCGTTAGACCTAAAAATTCATAGATTTAACATATTTTGGATGCAAAGAGCGAGGCTACATCATCAACATCAAAGGAAGTGGGCAAGATTCTCGAAGATTATCCATCCAAAATCAAGATTTCACACCAGAAAATGGATTTCTCTACTTTATTCCATATTTCTTGGATCCAGGTGATGTCTTTTAATTATTTCTTATATAATTTAATAATTAGGATGGTTGCCTTAGTTTTTCATTGTATTGAATGAATGTTGAACCCTATTTTTTGTTTATTTTAATTCAAGACAATTAATTAAGTATTTTATGATTTTTCTTAATTGGTTTAGCATTTCCCTTGAATTATTTAATTGTTTGATCACCAATTAAATAGTAAGTTGCTTGTTGTAGTGTAGAAATACTTACAATAAGTTTAGAACGCGGTAAAATCAACACATGGATAATAAGTATAAGGAATAATGTCTATGGAATGTACAATTATGTGTTATAAATCCTGCGAATCAATACATATTTTTCATATGAATTCGGACTAGAAATTGGATCAGGTCGTACTAAACATATGTTTAATATGTTTTGGGAAAGAATATTGAATAAAAGTGGATTATCTATTGTCTTGAATGAATAAATTTACTAAATTATGAATTAAGAGTTGAATTAAATAGCAATAGGGGGATTCACGGTTCCAATATAAGCATTTACATATTAAATAAATAGTTTATTTGCTTTGTTAGTTTAGGACTAGTTTCGAGAACATATAAATTGCAACTCTCTTGATATCACCACACTTCGAATTTAATAGCAACTATTGAACTACATATTAGACCTTATTTCTCATGGGAACGATACTCTTAACTCATATATTTTATTACTTGTACAATGATCCCGTACGCTTGCGAGTTTTCAACGAACAGGCTTCAATTGTTGGGCTTGGGATTGTGAGGATTCAATGACTAGAGCCTTTGCAACTCGAGCTGAAATCAATATGATGAAAGTTGGTGGGGAATTCAATGCAAACAAATCCAGCCTCGACAATGCTATAATTGCAGACACCATAGAGGGACTATAAGGACATTCTGATTACATTGCTTGGAGCAAAGACATAGGTGGAATGATAAAATAAAATTATTTAATAAAAATAATTGGAATATCCATAAAGTTTAAACCAAAATATGGAAATTGAATAAAAAAAAATTGATAGCCTAACTAATTAAACTACATGGCTTAGAATGAATTAAAACTAATTAACAAATTGAATGACAGAAAAACATAGCCCCTGTTTGGAATACATTATTTGTTTCATTAAAATGAATATTCAAGTCGTTGTACACACAGCTAGGCCACACATAAGAAATGAGAAGTTAACAAAATTGGCTGGATGTGATGATTAACGATGAAAATTTTCATTTTTTTGTCCAATAATGTGCCTCAAACAACCCCTTATGTTTATTTTCCTTCAATAAAATAGACACTTCATACCACATTTCTCATGGAGTATATCGATGGCCAAGCAAGACATCCATCATTAGTATTTTGAATTCTCGAAAGATTTCACATTTTGTTATAAAGAACCCTACAGAGTTCACATTTTGTTAGATCGAACTTGAATGTTTCTCTGACAATTCATACATAAATTACTGAATATAAAAATATACGAAAACAAATCACTTGAAAAAAAGTATCTTACCTTAATAGATTTGAAAAGTTGTAATGGACTACAAAATAATGCACGTGAAAATCTTTCTCTTTCTCTTTCTCTGTCCTTTGTATGAATAAAATATATGATTTCCTACCAATCGTGTGCAAGTGGCTTGAAAAATGATTAAATCAATATCTATCACAATCAAAAATAGGATTCGAATTACCAATTAAATTTTGGCCCTGTATGATCCACATTATTTGAAAAAACAAATTCATTCTTAAACAGTGATTTGACAACATTTCAATTACACATTCTTTAATAAATAATATTACACGTAAATTCTAAATTTTTTCTTATTTTTCAGCAACACATTTCTCTTATATCAATACACTATTCAAAATGCATTTTTCCCAAAATAAAGTAGCTCAAACATAGGCTTAACTTCTTTGGGCTCCAATATTTTTGATACAACTTATTTGAATTAACTTTTCCTCGAGTAAAAAACTTCTAATTAATTATAAGCTTAAAAAGAGTTCTCTCTTTTTATCAAAATATAATCATTTGATCCAAGTAAAATTAAAATTAAACTATTTCATTTTAGTTCATCAACTTTCAAAATATAAAAATATAGCATATAGAACAAATAAATTTTATTTTACAAAAGTTTCGGGACGTTACAGATATGATTTTGCCCCCGTTTGGTTTCCCTTTTTTCAAAAATAAATTTTCAGTGCTCATTTTAACCACACATTCTCACATAAAATAATTTTACAAGTAAATTCAAAAATTTTCCTTACTTTTAAATTATACATTCTCCAAAATCACTATTATAAAATATATTTTAACCCAATGGGTCTCAAATAGGGGCTTTATCTACCATTACCTTAATTTAACCAATTGATTGCCTTGGAACCATTGATCTTTTAAGTTAATCACATAATAAAGTAGTAAGAACATGAATCTACGTCAAATCAATGCCTGTATGATTTAAGCAATCATGCTATATGGTTAGAATCAATGACAGAAAAACATTTTCAAACTACAATTGACAGTTTTTCCTTGAAGAATGGGAAAAAAAATCATAAAAACACTCAATCATGAACTGCCACGTTGCTATTTTTTCCCCCCGTTTGTTCTAGATCATTCATGATTTAAGTAACATCAAAACAACCAAAAGGTCGAACAAAGGAGTCGTGTCCATTATGTAACAATGATGCAGCATACACTCAGAAAAAAAAATAAAAATTAAAAAAAAATAAAAAAAAATAAAAAAATCAACGTCTAAGGCTCCAAATTTAATCAAATCATATTGAAAGAATTTTGCTAGAAATATCGTCAATAAGGATGATGTCATAATGAAAGAAAGTAAAAAATATTTCGTATAAACATTAATGAAATAAGTATTAAGCAACAGTCATGATTTCAAGCCACACTATAACTCAAAGCCATTAATGGACTCACTTGAAGCCTTCCCTCTTCTAATATCAATTTCAAATGCAATCCAATAAGCTACTTACAACTTCAGAAATTTGGCAAGCTAAATCGTTGTTTGCAGTACAAATCAATGTTTGTGCTTTTGTGATTTCTATTGTGGCTTTTTGGGGCTCCAACACGTGCACAAGAGAAGTCTTGTGTAATCCATCTGCACTCATGATTTCTTCTACAGTTATATTCAATCCATTTTTACGCAGTTCAGTCAGAAGAACGTCCAATTCAATTCTTCCCAAATGCACCGCTGACCTAACCTGAGAAGAAACAACTTGATCGTTCCTAAGGAGTAATCGATATTTGCCTTGCTCTAGTGCAAGCTCGCCCTTCAACCTTGCAACACGTATGTTTTCCTGTTTAAGTGTCGTGTAATGAAGCTGTAAAGCCAAGTCTACAGCAATATCTAATTCTGAATTCTCTTCCAAGTTGGGAACATTGAGTGTTTCATCTTCAGAGTAATAACTGGATGAAAACAAATTTTTCGGAAGATCAACGTGCTGCCTCAACTTCTCGGGGAACTGTTTTCAGCAGAAATGAAAAGTTGTTGGGAAAACACGTACAATATAGTATTTCACGAGCATCAAGCTGGTAAGCAAACGAGTTAACCCAGGAAACTAAATGAATTTCATGAAAGATTCTTACCAAAACATGTCTAGGTTGTAATGTCTTCAGCAAATGTTGAGAAAATTGCAACCTGCAAAACCGGAAATATGAAAATTCAAGCTCATCCAAAAAAAAAAAAATATAATAATAATAATAACTAAAAATACGAAAATAATAGCTCTACAACATTGTAGCAAGATGAGGAACCAAAATGAAACAAAACTAAGCTCGTAAACATAAGGAACTTCAAAACAAAACCATTTCAAGCTAACTAAAACATGCTAGTCGTTCATATTAGAGGTTTAGTTGAGAGAGAGAGAGAGTGTTTTGACATTAACATCAGCATTCAAAATTAATAAGTAATCAATAAATAGGTGACCAGTTGAGAGTTCAAAGCAATTTTAACTCCAATACAGAGCTCAATGTAGAAGGTAAATCTGCATTTCATGAGTACAATCAAAAACAAAATTGAAATAAAACTTACTCCATTCCAGAAAGAAAGGAACACTGCAGAACTTTCATCTTCATTGGCCTAAAAGGTAGGAGGGCCAAATTGGAATCCACTCCTTCCTGTACTTATAATTAAATGACGGTAAATAAAATCCATTAGTGCCATACAATCACAACATATGTAGACATTTATAAAAAATAATGCAGAATTTAGTAGCCTGTAGGAAAACTTTCTATACCTCCATAACAAGGATAGAGTTTTCATCCCTACACCACCGTCGAAGCAAATGAACAACAGGTCCAAGTCTTAGACTCCAATGGGGACAAAATACTATGCAGGGTTCCTTCCAATTGGTTCTATGAAAATACGATTAGTTTCCATCCCAATTATGCTGGTAGAGAGCACTAAAACAGATTATTGGCAGAATCTGAAACATGTTCATTCTCTCTAGATACATATTAGTCATTTAAAGACTTCTAAAATCATTATGTCCCATAATCTGTGTGATCTCCTAGATGAGTTACTGAAACTCGAAAGTGACATCAGAATATATTAGTACAGGGAAAAAGACGCCATCCGAATATGTTACAAATCCCTGGCCCCAAAAAACCACAATAAAAAATTTATAATTTCACCGGAAAACGTCGAAGGCATTTTGCAAATGATAAGAGTACATCACAGAAAAAATTTCTTGTAGATATGCTCACATCAAATGAAAGGGAAGATCATATCTTACAATAATTTGAGTGAGTGAATAGCAGGAAACAACTGAAGCCTTTTATCATTTAACAGCTTCAAGTGATTAAATAATTGTTGACCAGAGTAGAGCTGTAGAATCATTTAAAAAAGAAAAAAGAAAAAAATCTGTGTTAGCACGCTCACAGTTAAGAGCCTGACGGTCATATAAGACTTGATAGTATTGACCGTAACATACTCGGTCTTGCCTCTGCTTGTTCAACCATTCGGGTATCACATTCGTATATGCCATCAACTCTTCCGCAACAGAAGAAACAATAAATATAGGAAACTACATCACAGGAAAATAGATGACATATACCTGAAGTAGAAATATGAACCCAAAAAAAAATAAAAAATAAAATTGCAATAGTATCTATAGGAAATTTTGTCCATTTATTCATTTTTTTTTTGAATAGTTGTCCATATATTCATTTGCATTTCATATCTGAATGAAATTCATCAAAAAACTGTTATACTCATCTGAGAATATAAATAGTTACATTTTAACTCTAACTACTAAATATGGTATGCGCTACAATTTGGGATAAAGATCAACTCATTCTGTTGGATTTGTTCGTAAATATACAAGAAAATGAAATGGTACTTCTTTCCGTCATATACTATCCCAAGACCTAAGATACTTATATTTGTTATGAAAGAAATTGAGGTTCAATCACTTGATATTAAACAGCAGCAGAAGTTTTCATTGTAAAAAACCAAGAAAATACAATTTTGGGTGAACATGTTGTTCGTTCCCAATGCCAAACATAATTCATCAGGTACCTTGTCATTCGTCAAAAGAAATGGCATTTACATCCAAATAAATATACCGTCAAGTTTTGAGATTCAAGGCACAGTGCAATCCGCTCCAATAGCTGCAAAACCATCCCAATTCGCCCAACAGGAATTAGAACTGAACCTCCAGCTTTTATTGAGTCCATCGAACAAGAGCATATGAAGTCTAACTTCTCCATCTCCTGATAATCATCAGCAATTGCTTCCCAGTCAACATTACCAACACTACAAGAAATGATGGCAAAACTTCAATCAGTTTCAGGTATCATAAGAAAAACAAATAGTTGTGATTATTTCTAATAGCACAAACTACAAAATCTTCATGAAACAAAAAATATAACATTACAAAAGTTGAAGCACCTTAGATTTGGATCAGCTGTAGAAGGGCCATTATTATCATCACTGGATTTGTTTGAAGCATGGCAAGGTGTAAAATCTGCGTATATAATCACATCATTTCTTTGAAGAGAGGTGTAATCAAAACACATTGCTGTGGCTGATGTTAAAACAGAGCTTGAAAGATACGCAATGCTTCCTTTTGGACAAATGATACTCCAATTGCAGGTGCCTATTTCTAAACCAGAAGCAAATGCTTTAATGATCAATGTGCCATTGTAAAAAACTTCTTCCGCATACTTAAGAGATTGAATCTTCTGCATGCAATCCTTCACATCAGCTGCACTGAGAAGCATCCCTCATTACATCCTCAAACATGAATGTTCACAATTTAGACACTGGGGTAAAATGAAAATAACACAGAAATACACAATTCTTGATGGGAAAGTTTTATAGCTATTCCAGATTTTTCCAGCTACTTCAATTAAATATGAATCCTTCATAATTGACACAAATAACACAGCAATGCAAATATGAGAACAGGAAATATAAAAGATGTCTCCATTTTTATTGGTTTTCCAAGTACAAGTTGGATAAAACCTTTCACATTTTCAATAAAGTATAATTATATATTTCAACCTTAAGCAGCTACAAGTATAGATCACAACATACCAGTTTGTTTTCTGTTGATGCCTTTGAAATCATGCAATATAATATATCGCTTAGCCATAAGGTACATATATCAAACAGATCAACCTAATATATTTAGTAGTACAAGTCTGTGTGGATGCTAATCCTATAGTTAGATGGTAGGCATTTAGATTCTTGAATTTTAACAGGCCCATGTTTAGGAACTTGGTTTCAAATTGCAAAGCAAAAAACACATTAGTATTTTGACATAAATTTTCAGCCTTCTTTGAGAGCTAATAACTAGTATGAGGCTCAAGAAAGTCACGTGTTCAACTACCAGTGTCAAACCCAGTCATCCGAAATAAAATTCTAAGATCGTAATCATAAAAGCTTTGGATCTATAGATATAATTTCTGTTGTGCTGAAGCACTTTGGTTTACACTTTACATACACAAGTCAAAAGAGTTACAAACTTAAATTGTATCTTCTTATTTCACTTGAATTCCATGTGAAATAAGAAATCAACTAAATAAATTTGAGTTATTAATTGTGAAAATAAATCAATTTAATATGGAAAAGCTCTAAATCAAAAAGATTAAGCCCCTATTTGGTTTTGCTAAAAGTCAGATTTTTTGTAGATTTTAATAAAAATAGATGAAATATGTGGTTTAAAAGTTGACAAAAGTTGTGGATCCCACGAATTATATGGATGAAAATGAATTTGAGAAAAAATGAATTCTAAGAAAAGGAGACCAAACATGAGCTAATTAAGATGATTTAGGATCGGAGTTTGTGAATAATAATTTGCAACAAATTATTTACCTGTACAACGACATCCATCCAGCAAGCTCTGATCCATCTTTACCCAATGCTATCTCTTTTAGTTCTGATGGAAGCAATTCAAGCTCTTCCCATTTCATCCATTGAGGTGAAACAGACCCCTCAGATCCATAAACTTGTCTAAATTCTTTATGCATTGTAACAAGATCCTCCATCATAAGCTGTCCAAATCTAGCCGCTGCCTCAGTGGCATATACCTAATCCATTTTATGAACCATAATGATCATATTTACATCATTTTAGTTAAATAACAGTTACGAACTGAATAGTGAGGAAATTGCATTTTCAGTTACCTTAGCAGAAAAATCTTTGTTGCAGGTGAGAAATGGTAACCCTAAAATACCCATTGGACTTGAGATCAACACGACATCAATAGAAGAAACATCCCATAAAAGCAAATTTTTTATAATCTTATAACGTGGTTCAGCACGTATTAAACTGCTTTCATCAAAGGGTTTATTAATTTTGCGTCTCTTATTCTCGTTTGAATCCAAATCCATAGATCTCTGGCAGGAACGAGAAGTGATTTCACCATTACACATCGTGAATGAATCTGTGGGTACTGGCATAAACATTGTTAGAGAAGAAAGGTCCATGGGGCAATCCAATAAAACCCGAAAGCCGCAGATGTCCAAAATATGACATGGTGGGAAATAAAACCCCCTTCCTTCACTCAAACATGTCTGCAAATGAAAACATCATTAAATTCAAGAATAAGAAAGTAAATTAGTGGATGCCCATAAAAAAACTGCAGAAAGAGATACAGAGATACGTACAAACTCCATAGAGCTCAACAAGGATGACAACTTTCTCACAGAAGGAACATGTAGACTGAGAAGGCAATATTTTCACCAACAAAAAGCAGTAGGTAGCCTTTGAGCATAATCCAGTACAATATGTTAGGGGAGGCTGAAATTTAAAAAACAAGACAATGTATTAACAAAATTCACATCACAGTAAAATGAAAAATATGACATCATCCGGTTGGAGTTGAGATCTGCTATCCAACTTGCTGCTCACCAACGATTCATTGACATATTATTTTACAACTATTTTTAAGCACGAGTAGTAGTTTGAGAAAAGTTGGACACTTTAATTTAAAATGACGTTTTAAAAAATCATTGTGTGGACAGCAAGTTGAACAGCCTATTTTGGATGATCAAGCTACCTATGATAAGGCCAATTAAAGGTAAAAAGTAAAAGGAACAAAAGATTCACATCAAACCTAAACAAGTAAAGTGAATGAATGGGAAAATGCCAATAAACCAATTCTCAACCACCATTAGGCATCCAATTTGTAAATCTAATTCAAGTGACAAATTTAAATTTATTAATCCATTGTTCCTTAAACTTCAGCCAAGACACAGTTTACCATAAATCTAATTCAACCTCTTAGACAATTCTTCTATTCTCTCCTTAACATCCCAAATTCATCAAAACTTGGGAGTACAATAAGAAAATATTTACTTATATACGTTCAACACTTCCAAAAGGACCATTGTCCAAGGTTAGATTAGGATAAAATCTGGCAAAAGAAACATACGTCTAAATTTATCTTTTAATATGTTCTACACCACTGTCCAAGGTTAGATACCTTTGCTATAGTGGAATCATAGTGAATATCAAACCCAGATGCTAGATTCATGGAATTATCTGCACCAAAATTAAAATGGCAATGGAGTACTGTATGAATATGAGACATAAATCAAGTTAACAGTCAAAACATGAATAAATAAGGAAATCAGTTAATCACCAAATTATAGTCATGTAGCTAGTAAACATCATAAGCATTCTATTCTAACACTTGCGATAGAGATAGAGCACATGGTTCACATAATTCCACACAAGAAACCATCAAAATCATATTGAAACATAAAAAATTCTACTTGATCATTCCAGAAAACTATGATAACTGGAAAACTAAATCTCCAAAACCCAAAACAAGTAGTAACTAAAACAGAGAAATGGTGAAATATCAACGGTAACATCAAGGGTTTACACCAAGCCCCGTAAAACAAAAAAAGCGATACTGACAATCGATAGGAGTAAATTTAAGAATGAAAACTTTTGGTTAACTGGATTAAAAGTCGAAGGTGCTCATTGCTGGAGAATCGGCGAAGAGGAGAGAGTGGAAGAGTAGAGATTTGAGTTGGGCTGCACTTGGTACTTTTTGGTCGAGGGTATATCACTGCTTGCAAATTTTGCTAAGTACAACACATTTTTCTTATTTATTAAAATATTCTTAACTAAAATTACATAATTAGAATTTTAATATACTGTTTAAGTAAATAAATTATTGTTAAACTACAAATATAAAACCTAATTTCTTTCTTTCTTTTTCCTAGTGACGAATCCAAGATTGGAGCTCAAATAGGACAGTCAACGACTATAATGAAGAGGTCATTCATTAATATTTAATTAAATAATATTAAAAATTCTTCAATTTATATGCAAATACACTAAAACATAAAAATCATATGTAACACGGATTCACTTGACTTCCTTTTGTAATATTGAATATAAAGGAAACCCAAAGGTTTTGCTTACGACCTAGGATGAATTGAATCCAAATATTTAGATGGTAACTCGTATGTACTATCGTAAAACACACAACTTGCAATCAAGGTGGACCATAATGGACATCATATTTAAGAAAACCTTACACTTTAATGGTTTTTCCATTAGCAAAACTTGAAAATCCAAACATTTAGGTAGTTTCTAAGTTGCAAAGAGAAGAAAAGGAAAAGGAAAAGAACAGAGAAAACGAACGTACAAGTGAGACACCTAACAAGGTATTTAGAAGTAACATTTGACGAAACGAAAGTCATATTACTGACTTCAACTAATCGAAGCTTGGTATTGTCATCAACAATGTGTCTTTCAAATTTTGACCCCAAAGTCCCTTCATAAGTATAGACAACTGCTCATTTTCTTCCATCTATGCCCTCACTCTTGTGATACATCTTGCATTCTCTGCAATTTCCAAAATCACATGATAGCAAGACATCACTACTACTTCAATCCATCAAAGCACGTTTAGACACCTGATAAATACCATGATCTTTTACCAAGTACCAAAAATTTCTCAACAGTCGGTTAAGCAGAAATGAAAATCCCCAATATTTTCTAATATTCTCTAATTCAAAAAATTCCCAATATTCTCAAATTCACAAAATCTCCAATTCTCAAATTCACAAAAATTAAATCCTCACAATCAAGAGTTAACACTAAAGGCTCACAAACCTATCCATAACTCATAAACATAAATCATAAATGACAAATCAAAAAATTAACTAAATTTTGACAAAACAAAAATGAGAAAAAAAAAGAAAGAAAGAAAAGAGAAGATCAGTTGAGCAGACCCACAACAGCGAAGCGAGTGGCTAAAACTAGAGTCGGAGAGGCTAGATGTCGTCAGTGACTGGCAGCAGCGCAGGTCTGGGACGGTGGGACCGCTGGGTTCGACCAAGGGAGGGATTGAGATTCAGAGCTTGTTTAGGAGTGATTTTGAGAATTGATTATTTGACTATTAGAAGAAAAGTGGGGTCCACCTGTGAGAGAAGAAGTCAAATATGACGGCTGGAATAGTGAAATAACGGTAAAAAAATAAATTTTTTGGGCCAAAAAACACTCCCAAACAGGCTGTCAATTTGCGAGTTAATTAAATCATCAATCACTAACCTTTACTCCCGATTAGTACTTGCTCACCCATTTTTAAAAAATTAATGACTGTTCACCCACTTTCGAAAAAAATTATCCATCCATCACTCATTTCATCTCCATCCATCCAACTCAGCAAATGTGTCTACGTGGCAGACAGATTTCTTACGTGGCAACTAACACCGTTAAAATTTGACAGGTTAGATTTACCCATTTCATTAATAACGCTTTCTCACTAATTATTTAAAACTTCTTCCAAAACAAATTGAACGGGACACGGCAACTTTTTCTTCCCCACAAAAACGCTTCTCCCAAATCTTTTGTACAATTGCATAATCAAAGCCCAGTCCAAAAAATTGCATCCATGAAAATAGTTATCTGTTGAGCATTAATCGAAATTGATCCAAATCGATCCCCAAATTGAAAACCCATTAATTTTATAAAAACCCTAGATACATACAATAAAAAAATTAGACTGAAATTTTATATTATGTAAATATTTTGGTGTTGCTTATAAAACCCTATTTTACAAACCAGTGCTATCAATTTCTTCTGTTGTCAAATTTTATATTTTTATGAAACCAGTGCTCTCAATTTCTTGTGGTGGCATATTTGTGTAGAAATTTAAATGGCCATTCAGAATACAAAGAATAGACAGAAATTTAAATGGCTATTCAAATTTTGTGTGTTCTGGTGCATGTCTCCATTCCTGTAAATTAGTAAAAATTCACAAGTAGAAGACTAGTTGAATGGAAAACAAAAAATCAAATGAGAAAGTTTTAGGATATATTAATCAAAGCAAAAGTAATTCTGGTAGTGGTTGCTTCTCCTTTATTTTATTCAAGAAAGTCCATCCTAATGGAGCCCCATCTTCTTTAATGGCGCCAGTGGAGTAGTATCATTTTTAATTGATTTTCCCTATTAGTTAGATTCTGTGTTTAGCTTTATCGATTCATTCATGTAAACTTGAATTGATTTGGGGAAAATTTGCTTGGTTTTGGGGAAAAAGAAAGTGTTTTTGTGGAAAAGAAAGAGTGGTTGTTTGGACCGTCCCATTCAATTTCTTTTGGAAGATGTTTTAAATAATTAGTGGTCACTTGTCAAATTTTAACAGTGTTAGTCGCTACGTAAGAAATTCGTTTGCCATGTAGACACATTTGCTGAGTTGGATGGATAAAGATGAAATGAGTGATGAATGGATAATTTTTTTTCAAAAGTGGATAAGCAGTCAATAAATTTTTAAAAGTGGGTGAGCAAATAGTAACTAGAATTAAATGTTACTGATTGATGATTTAATTAACTCTTCAATTTGCAGCAGGATTGTGTTTTGTTTGCAATTGAAATTGGGGATGGGTAGAAGATAGGGCCTGGGCATTTGATTGGGCCATTTTCATTGAGAAACTAGAGGTCTAATAAGTAATAACAAAAAAGCCCACGATCACAATTAAAAACTTAAAAAAGGGCCCAATCATGAATCATCTTCAATCTCAGCGTTTTTCTCCTGAGAATTTCTGCAGGCTTTATCTCCCCTCTCAATCGGCAATAGCAATGGTGACTCTGGCGGAGCCAGCACATGCTACCACTTCCCTTCGCCGAGTGCTAGCTCCACCACTGCTTTTTCCTCAATGTCTCATTATTCATAGTTTTTCCAAAGGCTTTTGCCTTCTTCCGCGGCTATAAGATAATCCTTCCCTCACGATAAATGAATTTATTTTTCAAGTTTGAAAATTGAGAATCTAATTTTTTTTAATTTATTATTATTATTATTATTTTTGGTTAAGTTAAATAGATTTTTTATTGTTTTAAAAAAAATATGTAAGATTATGATTTTTAATTATTAAATGGGTTTATGAATTTACAAGTAACCATAATTTCATGAATTGCGTGCATTCATCATGTGGGACATACACAAGCTGCACCATTCATCACCATGAATTACATGTATATAGATAAATCGTAAATGAATTTGTGTAATGTAGGTGCATCATTTTTTGTGGACTTTTGTCTATGAGGTATATGAATTTTTGAAAATTGTTCTTAATCAACAAGAAGTTTTTATTGTTATATTGTATTTTTTTATAGGATCGTAATAAATTTAAATATTTATAACTTATCATAATTCAAATTTTTTTCCTAAATGTTAGGAAAATGATGACGACTTCAATATATACGATTATGCGCAATGCTTTACTACTAACCAAGTATGAATAAATCGAATACTAAATTTATATCTAGTAATTCAATTCTGAAACATGTCCACTTTATCAACAGTATGTCATAAATTTTTGTGGAAATTACACCGTTCCCTATGTTTAAAATTCCAAATTCACAAATCCCACCCAATGTTTGTTTATTTCAAAATCAGATGTTTCAATTAATTAATAGATATAAAATATTTATTTCAAATACATATAAACACTCAACCCAGTCTCTCCATTCATCTCTCTCTCTCTAAACCCGTTGCTCTTCTCGTCTCTCGACGGCGGCCACAAATTCGACGATGAAGAAGATGCATCGGCCGACGCTGATAGAATCGGAGGCATTGAGACTCTTTGCAGCATCATCGACTGATGCTGTTGTGAACAGTAGCGTCGTGGCGCTGCAGTTCATTGACGCTGCCATTCGCATGGTTGTGGCGATCTGTGGTGCGAGTGAGTGTGGATTTTTGACGATTTGTGGGCTGGAGATGGTGGTGGCGATAGTTACGGCGATGGCGGTATGGTTGTGGCGGTGGCTATGGATGTGGATGTGATAATTTTGAATCTGAAAAGTGGGCAGCACTGGTGATATGGCGGTGTTGAGGTGGTGGTGTGGGTGTGGCATGTGTTTGGGATGGCGGTGGCTTGAGGCTGTGTTGGAGTGTGTGCGCGACGGCGGTGGCTTGCAGTGATGGTGTGTGGTGATCTGTAAGGGTGTGTGGCAATGTGTGCAGATCTCTCTCACGGTCTCACATCTCTCATTGCCGACCAATCTGCAACTTATTTCTCTGTGAGCGTGTTGGCTGTGGAACGGTTTGTGACGGTTTTTGTTTGTTGTGATGGCAGTAGAGGAGATGGTGCTGGCTGTTGGGTGGATGCCGTGGTTGTGGAATGATTTGGGGACGATGTTGGCTGCGTTGGCGGTGCCTCTCAATTGTGGATAAGTGACCTAAAAAATTGTGCCTATTATTCCGAATCGTGACTCACAATTTAATCAATTGTGATCGAAAAATTAACCGTGACCAATAAATCCACTAATATTTGAATATGTGACCCGAAAAATATGACTATAACTTTGAATACGTGATCCAATCAATAATCTGTTATCTGTAAAATTTTTGAATTTGTGATCGAAAATATTTGTGACCTTTAAAATTTTCATTTGTGAATGAGAAATAAGTTGTGACCATTAATTTGATAAGTTGTGACATAAAATTAATCTGTTACTAATTAATTAAATAACCGTGACAAAAAATTGTGATCTAAATATATTTAATTAATAAAATATATGTTTAATAAATTAATTTATAAATAAAATTTATAAAATCTGATTTTTGAAACCTTAAATTTTTATTCTTAATTTAGATAAGGGGTAAACTTACCTTCTTAGAAATGAATTTTTCACTAAATTTTTCCTCAAGTTGGATTTTAAATGTGTCTGATGAATTATTAAAACATTTTTATACATGAAACTATAAGGCTGTTGTCGATAAAAATTTTTAATTTCCTCTTAAAAGTGTTTCTAAAATAGACTTTCCAATATTAAAAAATGAAATTGCGAATACATTAAAAATTCATATTTCGAGTAAAAATTGTAACATAAATAAATTACTAACAACTTCAAAGGATCATTTCTAACATATTAATTATTTATTATGGCATGGTGTTCTTCACCAATCTTCTATTTTCAATTGCTATGAAATAAATGAGGGGAAATGTTGAGAAAATGGGGATTAATATTGGTGATAAGTATGCCACAATATTATATTATGTCCTTTTTCAATTTTTTTGTCTTTACCGAATTAGGAGTATAATTGTAAATTTATTGTGGTGTATTTATTAAAAATATATTTTAATTGTGGTGTAATTATAATGTGGTGTAGTAATTAAAATTTGTAATGGTAATATAATTAGCCATTGGTCAAATAACTTCTATTTTATCATATGTTAAAAATCTTAAGTACCCTTAATTTGAATTTTTAAAATGTTCAAAATTAAAAACAAAATTTACCTAATTACCCCAACCATAATTCCCCACTTTGAGTGGGGCACCCTACAACGGAAGGGCACGTAAATGATGTATACGGATAGTTTACAGCCGCTGCAGAGTGCTCAAATTTTCCCATGCCTACATATCTACATATGAAGGGAATAAAGTCATACAAGAGACTATTCCAATTAAAACGGATTATAAATGTAGGGAAATTTTTGAGAGCAATGACATATTATGCCTTTATTTAGTGGAGATTAAAATCAGGTTTTTAGTAGATTTTGATATAAATTGATAAATTGTATTATTGAAAAGTTGTGGGTCCCATTAAATATGTGGTTGAAATTAATTATTGAATTTCACTTAGATTAAAATCACCAAATAGGGGCTACGCTGCTACATATTGATAGCCACACAAAATCAACATAAACACATGACATGTTAAATGTCATAATTACAACTCGATGAAAGAAAACAAAACGAATCATGTACTTTATCAATCCATCTGAAATCAACACCTTGCAATGTGATTGAATGTAGACATCAAGTCAACATGATGAAGCTTGCCAATAAATTGAAGATTCCTTTGCACAATGTTGAAATGGTGCTTAACAGCAATAATTGAAAAGTTGTGGATCCCATGTGCTTTTTGTACAAGGAATTCTAAGAGAAAATTTACCATCAAGTTGAAACCTTGTGAGCACGAATTATATATGGTGAATTCGTGTCATGGATTCTTTGTTCATTAGAACCTCTGGCTAATAACCAATCGTGATAATGAATCCAACAAATGAGAATATGAAGCTTCCAGTACCTAACAATGTTGATATGAGTACAAAAATGTTTATCAATGTTCATCAGCCTAAGGAGATGTTCGTGAACAGTGGATCAGGATACTATCGAGGGACTAATCAATTATGTCGAGGAAAAAACAACACGTAAATGTCCAATTGAAGGAACAACTTACTACACTGATAAGGTGGCTGAGATACACACCCTTGGGACAAAATCATGGAAAACCATTGGATTTGCTCCCTACTTCTACCTCCATATAAGGTTTCCCACCTCTTTGAATGGGGCCCTTTAAGTGTCAATAATTCATGGGATGAAGTAAGGACCTACTGCACTTGAGTATACTCCAAGTTTTATCTCCCTCAAGGCTGTCGTCACTAGAGCTTATACTATATCAATGTAAGATTGCGCTTCTTTTGAATTTACTGATTGGATTTATTTGTGCCCGATATTAAGAGTTCTATTTTGTGCTGGCTACTATCATCAACCTTGACCCTCTGCCGAACCCCAGACCTTAGTGTTTTTATTTGTGGACCTCTTGGCTGGTCATGCCAATGTATTTTGGGATTCATAAGAAATATTTGCCCTTCTCTTACGAATTATCACTATGAGTTAAAAGAAAATTTATTTAATGATCCATTCATTAATTGAATGGAAGCCACTAATTTATAGTTGTTGATATTCGGTGATCCATGCTGCTTCAAAAGTAGTAATATGTACAAGAGAGAAATCAATGATCAATACTTTTCTACAAGTTCCTAATACTTATCAGAGGTAGAAATACTTCGTGACACAATAATAAAATTAGTAATAACTTGCTTGGAAAGTGAAGAAGGATAAGTCCTTGTCCTTAAGGCTCATTTCGTCCCATTAGGATATGTAATCCAGTGCTACAGGGTGTTTGTGGCCAACCCCTAGGATTAAACATCCTGTAGAGTGCCACCAAGAAAAAAATTCAATGATTGCTTGTGCATGCCTACATAGCCTTTCCTATTCATATAAGCGACACCAAATTGAAAAGCACATGTCTCTCTATTTATTTTAGTTTGTTAAGTGGATTGGATGTGAAAAACTGATCCACGATGTCTTGAAATATGAACTTGCTATTTTACAATATATAGGTCATTGAGAACTTTATGAGTATTTATATTCTGATATATTGCATGTTGGATTTTAGGCGTTTCAGTTTCGTAATCCATTTTACATTAGTGCAAGTAGGGACGGATCCAGGATTTTCAATAAAGGGGACTGAAACATAAGAAAATCAATATTAAAATTTATATACAGTAAAATGGAAAACTTCTTTGTAATCCTATGATGCTTTTCCCACCCTTAATAACTAAAAAGTTAGAATCTTGTATTCTATATTAGTTCTATCTCTTCTCCCATAATCTAATTACCTCCAAAAACTAATGTAGAGAAGTTTGAAGCAAAGAATGCCGCCAATTGGGAATATTGTAGACTTAACTTGCAAATCGAAAGGATCATATATTTTTTTTATCTCAGAGAGAAAGAAATATTTTAATGCTACCAAGTAAACAATCCTAGAATTGAAACATTTGGAGATGACAGGGACTAGGGAACAGTTAGAGATACAAGGCAACCTAGAATATATGATATGCTTATGAGCATACACAAGGCAACCTCATCAGGCTCACATCAAAAGGTGACATTTTTTTCCTAACGATTCAACATTCTTTATAGGCAATGAACACACCCTAGCACAGCTAATTATGATCGAGAAAGTAAAAATTGTCAAGCTTAACCCCATATTTCAAACATTTGATTAAACAAATTTTCCGCCCCATCAAAATCCCTACATTTCCTACATTTTAGACTTGCAAATTTTTCTTCAAAATTCTACATATGGGTCACCCATCTGCATCTTCTTGTTGGGAGCCATGTTTGTATGGCGAAGAATCGGTGTGTGTATAACAATAACGAATATTTTTTGGATGGAAAATATGGTGGAATTACAGGTTGAGATACAATTTTCAAGGTTCTTGGAGTGCATTGAAGATTTTATTGGTTTTGATTTATCAATTTCTTGGTTCAATAATTTAATAGTAAAGACAGGAGATTTGGGGATTATTGGGGCTAGAATTAGGGATGAATTATGAGGCGTGTTTAGTGTAATGATTTTAGCTTTTAATATATTAAGGCCCTGTTTGACACTCATTTTTATCAAAATGCATTTTTCTCTCTCTTCTTTTCAACCACACATTCTTTATTAAAATAATATTACACGTAAATCAAAAACTTTTTCTTATTTTTCAACCACACATTTTTCATCAATTTACTATTCAAAAATGCATTTTCACATAAAAATTTCTACCAAACACCCTCTAAATAAGAAAGATACTATACAAACAGACTAAAAATTAGGTTCAAAATATGGTATACACGTGTCAGCGTATG
>NC_036251.1:22799192-22800174 GCF_002742605.1 Olea europaea var. sylvestris
CATGATATGTTACACTCTTCATCCTAAGATGAGGTAAAGAACACTAGTCATCATACCTTTTTCTCTACATTATGAATGCAATAACAAGTGTCTATGCTTGATTCTCTTTTCACCAACTTTATTTCCACCATCTTAAATTTCCTCCACTACAGAAATCAAAAGCAGACTGAAGTGATAATTCCTTTCTAGAAACTTAAAAGCCAATAAGAAAATGTGACATTATTACCCTCAACTCACCATTCCCCCACAATAAAGCTAACAAAAAATGGCTTCTTTCCTCACTTCCACTTATCATTTCACCATGTTTTTCATTCTTCTTTCAACATTTCTTGCCATTACTGATGGAAAATTTTCAGAACAATACCCCAACACAAAGGCTACTAAACATGATAAGATTTCCCATCTCCATTTCTATTTCCATGATATTGTGAGTGGGAAAAATCCAACAGCCATACTAGTTGCTGGTCAAAGGAATTCTTTCGGCAGCACTGCGATGATAGACGACCCTCTAACTGAAGGGCCTGAGCCCAGCTCTGAACTTGTTGGAAGAGCTCAGGGAATGTATGCTATGACTTCCCAACAAGATGGAAGTCTACTTATGGTTGTGAATTTTGCGTTCAACGAGGGGAAGTTTAATGGAAGTTCGGTTAGTGTTATTGGGAGGAATCCGGTGCTTGATGCAGTCAGGGAAATGCCGGTAGTGGGAGGCAGCGGGATTTTCCGTTTTGCTCGTGGCTATGCACTGGCAAAGACTTACCAGTATAATATTACGTCAGGGGATGCTGTGGTTGAGTACAACGTGTTTATAACGCATGATTGAAAATGTATTTGCTTATGAATAACTTCTACTTGAATGCTTCACTTTTTCTATGGTTTTTTCTCCTATTTTCTGTTATGCATCCATGTGCATTGTGGACAATGGAAGATGGCAAAAGAAATCAAAGAATAGATATATAATACAATTATGAGAGTTTTTCCCGTC
>NC_036251.1:22802355-22807355 GCF_002742605.1 Olea europaea var. sylvestris
TATGAGACATTGCATATAATATTAGATATTATACATAGGAAATATTTATGTGATGAATGTCTATGGATGATTATGGACTCGACCATATGGATGTGTTGAATGGTTGATTTACTTCTTTTTGTTTTATGGGTCTGCGAGCCCTTAATTATTTTGGACCTGCGAGTCTGTTGTTATTATTGTTGTTATGGGTCTGCGAGCTCTTTATTATATTGGACATGTGAGTCCGTTGTTATTGTTATTATTATGGGCCTGCGAGTCCGATTTCTTTTAAACCTGTGTGCCAATTAGTATAGGATACATGTTGCAGTTTGACTAATTGGAGTCACGAGAAGAAGTGGACACCATGAAGATGGTGCATTGGTGTTGATCTAATGTTGTACCCTTTAGGAATTGACCAACTAGTTTTTCCTTTGGCTTGAAAAAACTATATAGAACAAGTCCATAATCATCCATACTATTACTTATATATATTTATTCGCATAGTAGATGTATGTTTAAATATATATACATATATATATATATACTTGATGAGACCATTGCACGTTAAATCCCTCATTATAATATTAAGTTAGTATTATTTGCCTTCCATCATTATAGTGAAAAACGAGAATCCTAAATCGACCTTAACTTGTTGAGTACAATCAAGGCCGGTCTATTAGGGATATGTTTAACACTATGAAATATTTGATATTTCTGAATGATGGATTTGACTTAACTAAAATTTATCTTTTATTGAGTACACTTAAGGAGATAAGTTTTAGAGGCATGTTAAGCTAACACATAAGATGTGTGAAGACAAAAGAGTTGTCAGCTTAATGATTTGAGAGTTGTATGGAGATACAATTGATAATAATATATACCTAAATATTTTATTAGGATTTGTTGAGTACGCTCAAGATCTTGATACAACGAATGGGATTCTAGTCCACCAAGAATCAAATGAGGATTTAAATAATTTATGTATGAGGGTCATGAATTTATTTTAAACAGTTGAAGCACGTTTAATTAAAGTCCATATTGAATTTGTGCACATGCATTATAATACATATTAATTCTATGTTATTTCGTCATTTACAGTTTTTGAATCATAAGTAATCATATGAATTTGAGAGGCATACTGGATGCCAACAAACTGATCGGACCAAATTTTCTCGATTGGCACCGCAATTTGAGAATCGTTCTCAAGCATAAGAAAATTGGATATGTCCTTGAGCAGCCCTTTCCAGTGGTGCCTACTGAAAATTCCACTCAGGAAGAGGTGGCTGCTTACAACAAATACAGTGATGACGATAACACTGCAGCATGTGTGATGCTTGTAGCTATGTCACCTGAATTGCAGAAGCAACATGAAGGTATGGATGTTTACACTATGATTTTTCATCTCAAGGAGTTTTATGATGAACAATCTCGTGTGGAGAGGTATGAGACCTCTAAACAACTATACCGGTGCAAGATGGCAGAGGGATCTTCAGTCAGTGCTCATGTGCTGAAGATGATTGGTTTCATTGAAAAACTGGCTTCATTGGGTTTTATCATGGATCATGAACTAAGTATTGACTTGGTTCTGCAATCTCTGCCAGATAGTTATTTACAGTTCATTATGAATTTCAATATGAATAAGATTGAATGCACACTCCCTGAGTTGCTTAATATGCTTAAAACTGTGGAGCCCAATGTCAAGGTAAGCACTGGACATGTCTTAGCTATTCATTCCTCCAATGGCACTAAGAAGAAAATCAAAGGAAGTTTTAAGAAAATATTCAAAAAGGCTAAGAGCAATAACAGAGCAGTCAAAGTAGGCAATGACACTACCAAATCTGATGACCCATGCTATCACTGTGGAGTGAAAGGTCATTGGAAGAGGAACTGCAAGGCTTACCTCGCTAGCTTGAAGGGAAAGAAGTCTTCTAAAACTTCTACTTCAGGTATTTTTGTTATTGAGGTTAATATGTCTACTTCATTAGCTTCTTGGGTATTAGATACCGGATGTGGATCTCATATTTGTATAAATATGTAGGGACTAAAGAGAAGTAGACCACTGCAGAAAAGAGAAGTTGACCTGCGCGTGGGAAATGGAGCAAGAGTTGCTGCATTAGCTGTAGGGACATATTTCTTACCACTGCCTTCAGGCTTAGTATTAGAATTAGAAAATTGCTATTTTGTTCCCGCCATTACTAAAAACATTATTTCTATTTCGTGTTTGGACATGAATGGTTTTTCAATTAATGTTAAGAACAATCGTTGTTCATTTTATAAAGATGAGATCTTTTATGGTTGTGGTGTATTGCAAAATGGAATTTACATTCTTGATACTGAGTCGTCTATTATGAATATAGAAAATAAAATGCATAAAAGTGATAATCTAAATAATACATACCTCTAGCATTACAGACTGGGTCATATTAACGACAAACGCATTTCCAAGTTACATAAAGATGGATACTTGGGGTCAACTGATTTCGAATCATTTGACAAATGCGAGTCGTGTCTATTAGGTAAAATAACCATGTTCCCTTTTACTGGAAAAGGAGAAAGAACCATAGAACTGCTGGGATTAATACATACTGATGTATGTGGACTCATGTCAATAACTGCCAGAGGTGGTATCTCTTACTTCATCACATTCACTGATGATCATTTTAGATATGGTTATGTGTATCTGATGAAATTCAAGCATGAAGCACCTGAAAAGTTCAAGGAATTCAAACTTGAAGTAGAGAAACAGACTGGTAAAAATATTCTCACGCTGAGATCAGATCGAGGTGGAGAATATTTAAAGGGAGAATTTTTAGATTATCTTAAAGAGAATGGGATTCTCTCGCAGTGGTCTCCGCCATATACATTATACACCGTAATATAATGGTGTATCTGAACAGAAGAATCGCACTTTGTTAGACATGGTGCGATCTATGATGAGCCATGTAAACATCCCAAAATCATTTTGGGGTCATGCACTAATTGCTGCGTGCTACACACTTAATCGTGTCCCATCTAAATCGATCGACAAAACTCCATACGAGTTATGGAGAGGAAAAAGACCAAACTTATCTCATATGAAAGTTTGGGGCTGTGACGCTTATGTAAAGCGAAATGAATCAGATAAACTTGAGGCTAAATCTGACAAATGTGTATTTGTGGGTTATCCAAAAAAGACAATTGGATATCAGTTTTATAAACCCGTTGAGAAGAAGGAGTTCATCTCAAGACATGCCTTATTCCTAGAGAAAGAGTTTATTCTAGGAGAGGGTAGTGGGAGCAAACTAGAACTTGAAGAAATTCAAGAATCCACAGATACTGTTGACCAATTAGATGAACCTGAGTTTGATCCTACACCTGTTGACGGACAGACTCTTGATTAGGATGTAGAGAACCCTGAGGACACTCCAGCTCAGCGTAAATCAAGTAGGATCATTTGACCTCCCAGAAGGTACGAATTCATTATTACTAATCAAGTATTATTAGTCGAGAATGATGAACCTACAAATTACGCAGAAGCAAAGTCAAGTATTGACTCGAAGAGATGGCAAGAAGTCATGGAATCCGAAATGAACTCAATGTATGAGAACAAGGTTTGGACCTTGGTCGACCTTCCAGGTGGGATAAAATCGATAGATTGTAAATGGGTTTACAAGAAAAAAGGTCGATGTGGATGGAAACGTCCATACATACAGAGCAAGGTTAGTAGCGAAGGGTTACACACAAAGACAAGATGTTGATTTTGATGAAACTTTTTGCCCTGTAGCCATGCTAAAGTCTATTCGAATTTTACTTGCAATAACTGCATACCATGATTATGAGATATGGCAAATGGATGTTAAAACTGCTTTTCTTAATAAAAACTTATAAGAGGAGGTGTACATGACACAGCCTGAAGGTTTTGAATCCAAAGGAGCCAACAAAGTATGTAAGCTAAATCGATCCATTTATGGATTAAAGCAAGCCTCTAAGAGCTGGAATCTTCGTTTTGATGAGACAATCAAAAGGTTTGATTTTATCAAAAACGAAGATGAACCGTGTGTTTACAAGAAGACAAGTGGGAGCATGGTCGTATTTCTAATATTATATGTCGATGACATATTATTAATGAGAAACGACATCCCAATGCTTCAATTGGTAAAATTATGGTTGTCAAAGAATTTCTCCATGAAAGATATGGGAGAAGCAGCGTATATCTTGGGAATCAAGATCTATAGAGATAGATCTAAAAGATTACTAGGCTTATCCCAATCTTCGTACGTAGATAAAATTTTGAGAAGATTTAATATGGAAGAGTCTAAAAGAGGTTTATGTCCCATGTCACATGGGATTTACCTCTCAAAAGATATGTGTCCTAAAACACATGATGAAAGGAGTCGCATGGATAAGATTCCTTATGTTTCGGCGATAGGATCTATCATGTGTGCGATGCTACGTACGAGACCAGATGTTTCATATGCTCTAAGTGTTACGAGTAGGTTTCAAGCAAACCCTGGTGAGAAACACTGGATAGCGGTTAAGAATATTCTTAAGTATTTGAGAAGGACTAAAGATGTGTTCTGGATCTATGGAGGAAATGAACTGAAAATTCATGGGTATACTGATGCCAGCTTTCAAACTGACAAAGATGATAGTAAGTCTCAATCAGGATATATGTTTACTCTCAACAATGGAGCGGTTAGTTGGAAAAGTTCCAAATAGGAGACAACCGCTAATTCAACAACAGAAGCCGAGTACATTGCTGCTTCTGAAGCAACGAAGGAAGTTGTCTGGATCAAGAGGTTCATTAATGAACTTGGAGTCGTTCCTAACATTGTTGATCCCATACCTTTGTTTTGTGATAACAATGGAGCCATCACACAAGCGAAGGAACCGAGGTCTCATCAACGATCCAAACATGTGTTAAGTTTATATCATCTCATCAGGGAGATTATACAAAGAAATGATGTAACGATAGAGTGAGTTCCCACAGATAACAATATTGCAGATCCACTGACAAAGCCGTTGTCACAACAGAAACATAA
>NC_036251.1:22812355-22816157 GCF_002742605.1 Olea europaea var. sylvestris
AAATCCTATATATTTGCAGTTATACTTTTACGGTACTTATAATGAAATTAGTAATAGACTACAAATTTCAGATAGGTTAAGTGAATCAACTTTGAAAATGTTAATAGATATCTTAAAAATAAATCCATATTGTCATTTCTTTCGATCATTAAGTAATGTTTCTGATTTTGATTCATGCTGTATCGTACTGAGGTCTGATCCGGGTCTCGACCAGAGAGTATATAACATGCCATCATGTGAACAGGTGACTGCAGTGTGGGTTGATGATGATCCATCTGCAAGCATAAAGATTTGTGATATATTAATTTATGGATATTCCAATACTGCACATAGAGTAAATTACTATTATGGCTGTTATGATCCACTTCAATATCCATTAATATTTACCTATGGAGAACTTGGATGGGATGAAGGTATCGAAAAGGTAAATTTGAATACTTCAATAGTCCATGAAGATTTCATACAAATCAATTACATCGATTCGGCTGAACAACTTATAGAGATGGAAGATTGTGGTAAGTTTTATTAACATTGAAATTTTTTAATATTTTTAGAGTGCATAAATGTATTGTCATTTCTAGATCTGTCTTTGTGACTTTAATTTTTTTTCCTTTCAACTATGAAGAGAGGTAAGAAACGAATTACTGTGTCATGCCGTGAATATTATTGCTACAAACTTCAAATCAGACTTTCAGATAAGTCTGTACTCCTTCATACAGGCAGACTTCTACAATAATATATACTGAATATGTATGTTAAGATTGAAACTGCGAGATTAGATTATTTTCGTAATTAGAAATTTAACTAAAAGATATATGGATGCAATGTGTTTAGTTCAAAGATATGGAAAATCTGATGTATTTTTAACAATGACATGCAATCCAAATTGGCCTGAAATTAAACAAGAATTGATAGTATACAAAATATGCCAGATTTGTTAGCCCGAATATTTCGAGCAAAACTTGAAGAACTAAAAACAGATTTAATAAAGAAAGAAATTATAGGGCTTATAGCTGCCTATGTGTATGTAATTGAATTTCAAAAAAGAGGTCTACTTCATGTTCTTTTTCTCCTGATATTTAAAACGAATTTTAAGATTACTAATTCTACGCAAGTTGACGAAATTGTTTCTTCTGAAATACCAGATCCAAAGAGAAATCCTCACCTGCATGCTACTATGATCAAACATATGATGCATGGTCCTTGTGGACAATTAAATCCTACAAATGTGTGTATGGAAAATAACCATACTTGTAAAAATAAGTATCCAAGAGAATACATTTTGCATACTTCATTAGGTAGTTATTCATATCCACTTAATAGGCGTCGTGACGATGGTGTTACTGTTAAGGTCAGAGGGTCTGTACTAGACAATAGATAGGTTGTACTATATAATCCTTATATTTTAGCTAGTATGGTTGTCACATTAATGTTGAAATATGTTCTTCTGTTAAAGCAGTCAAATATTTATACAAATATGTATACAAAGGACATGATCGTGTTAATTTTATGGTGAATAAAGAAACTAATGAGCATTATGTTGATGAGATTTCGAATTATCAAACCGCTAGATGGATATATGCACCGAAAGCTATATGGAGAATTTTTAGTTTTGATTTATTCGACATATCTCCTTCTATAGTTTCTTTGCAGTTACATATTGAAGATACTCAGTTGGCTACATATAATGAAACAAATGATCTATCAGAAGTTATAAATAAAGATTCCATTCAATGAACAATGTTAACTGAATTTTTTAGAATGAATATTTCAAATGAAAAGGCACGAACTTTACTTTATAAGGATTTTTCTACATACTTTGTATGGAATACATATTTTCGACTTTGGAGTCCTAGAAAGAAACAAAATGTTATTGGTAGAATAATTGCTGCTAATCCATCTGAGGGCGAGAGATACTTTCTAAGAGTTTTATTGAATCATGTTAAAGGTCCTAAGTCTTTTCAAGATTTAAAAACAGTTAATAACATTGTTGTGCATACTTGTCGTGAAGCTGTATTTTTTCATGGTCTCATAGGTGGGAATAATTATTGTGAAATGTATTTAAATGAGGCGATCACCTATGAAATGCCTATATCATTGCGTCGACTCTTTGCTAATGTGTTAATTTTTTACAGCCCTGCAAATCCTAGGAATTTAGGGGTTAAATTTAAAGTGTACATGATAGAAGATTTTTTACATGCAAGCATGACAGTGGTGTGATGCCGAGATTAGGGCTTTGAGATGTATAAATTCATTCTTGGAAGTTTTTGGTACAAACATAAATGATTTTGGTCTGGTAGATTTTGACGTAATTGTGAATGATGTTGATGTGTTTGCAAACATGATTTTAGAAGAGACTACAAATATTAATGTTCAATGTGACATGCATTTTACAGAGAATTTAAATAAGGAACAACAATCTGCCTATGATGTTATTTTAGACCGTGTTGTAAATAATAAAAATGGAGTTTTTTTTATTGATGGTCCAGGAGGAACTGGAAAAACTTTTCTATGCAAGGTATTACTTGCTGCAGTACGATCTCGACAACTTATTGCATTAGCAACAGTGTCATCGGGAGTGACTGATTCTTTATTGCTGACTGGGAGAACTGGTCATTCACGTTTTAAAATCCCACTTGAATCAAGTTCTGATATGCGATGTTCAGTAAGTAAATAATCATCACTTGGTCAACTTTTACAAATGACAAAGCTAATTGTGTAGGATGAAGCATCGATAACTAATTAGATGTGCTTTTGAAGTTTTGGATAAAATGTTAAGAGATATTACTGAATGTGAATTGCCATTTGGTGGAAAGGTTGTTGTGTTCAGAGGAGATTTTTGACAAGTGTTGCCAGTTGTACAAAGAGGAACAAAAGATGATATCATGAACGCCAGTTTAGTTTTTTCTACCATTGACTAAGAATATGAAAGCTAAATTAGATCATTTATTCTGTGAATATTTACTTAGAATTGGAAATGGAATAGAAAGAGAACATACATGTCACATGATTAAGTTTCCTTCAGATATAATAATAGATTTTGAGAGTGAATTTGAATCATTGAAAAAACTAATTGCTATCGTGTTTTCTAATTTTCACACATATGGTGACAATTTGAATACTATGATGAACAGAGTTATTTTGACTCAAAAAAATGAACATGTGGATGTAATAAATAATATGTTAGTTAAAGAAATTCCATGAGAGATATTTACATATTTTAGTTTTGATGAAGTAATTGATAAAACAGAAGGATTTATTCATGAGGACTTTTTAAATAGTCTAATTCCAAATGGTATCCCTCCACATGAACTTTTACTAAAAAGAAACTGTTCTGTTATGTTGCTTAGAGACATTAATCCTTCAGAAGGTTTGTGTAATGGGACTAAACTTATTTGTCGAGAATTTAAACGAAATGTTATTTTAGCCGAAATTGGAATAGGTGAAAATCGTGGAAAGCAAGTATTTTTACCTAGAATTTCATTTATTCCACTTGAAGGAGATAAGTATTCGGTACCATTTAAGAAAACTCAATTTCCCATTCGTCCTTGTTTTGCAATGACCATTAACAAAGCTCAAGGTCAAACTTTAGATTTCGTTAGACTATATTTGCCTGAACCTGTTTTCTCGCATGGTTAATTATATGTCGCTTTATTTAGAGCAAGAACAAAAGAAAACATAGAAGTTCTAATAAAGCCAATGGATGAAATAAAATCACACAATTGTTTCACAAAAAATGTTGTCTACCTTGAAATTTTGAATTTGATACATACTACTTAAGAAGTCTATAATTACAAGTTTT